>NC_056735.1:677856738-677876738 GCF_019279795.1 Protopterus annectens
GACCATAAGAGAGTTCCAAAGTTTATATACACATTTGCAGCACCAAAAGAGATGAAGTAAGTCCACTTTTTGGGATTCACAATAAGGGCAGACAGGTGGGATGGAAGGATTAAATGTATGTAGAACTGTGGGAGTAAAGTATACGTTATTAAGAATCATGAGTTGTGTGTACACAGATTTTTCAAGAGGAGTATCTTAGAGGTTAATTTAAGTGACTGTTTTATTTGTTGTTCAGAGATCGTAGGGTTCATTTTAAGTCAATAGTTTGAAAAGAGAGTATTATTTTGATATTTAATAGCAGTTATCAAACTATATGTATTTGATATCATGTTTTTCACTAATAACATTAGTTTCCAAAAGGAGTTGCAGGTCTTTATATTCCTTTCTGTTAAGCTACCATTGGAGAGATATCGATAACATAACTCTTTAATCTGTCTTAGGATAATAGTATAGCTTTTAGTAAGTTTAAGTTGAGCTCTTATTTCTGTGATCGTATAGTCACAAAAGGGCAAAAAAATCTAGGATTCATTTATTTTTTAATAATAGAAAGTTGTTTAAATTTAACATTGAGTTATTAAGTTTCAGATTTGGGTTAAGGTGTAAGGGTTGCAAAGTCTCCAAAGCTGCAGAGTTTTTGTACGTTAGTTATAAAGTATTTTATTGGGTTCATTATCTTATAAGTTAGCAGTTCCCCTTTATCAAGAAAATGAAGTGCTTTGGGGTTAAAGTTGAGTGATTTTATATATTTATAGTATAGGTTTATGCATATAGGTGTCCATATGTTGTTTGTCGGGTCATGTTCAGTGACCTTTGTTATTCTACTACTGTTAATGATATTGAAAAGAAAAGAACTCTCAAACTCAATCACCATGAACTGAAACAACTAGTCAAGCCACAACTGGTCCAACTACAACCATCAAGACATCTCCTATCAACAGATTATCATCTCATCTCCTGGAAATCAAAAACACTGATGCTGGTAGAATCGATCTGGACCTCCCTATCAGAGACTATCTGATATACCCCCCATCTCCTGAAAACCTAACTGAAACAAAAACAAAAAAAAAAATTCACAAAACAAAAAAGAAAAAAAACCCCTTCACAAAACTAAAAGCCAGTAAAGTCTCTCTTCAAACCCAAAGCCCACTAAAAAACACAAATCACTTCTACCAGCACTACAAACAAACTTCACCAGCACCCACACAAAAAACTTTGGATCAGGTACTAAACCAAAAACATGGATCTCCTGGTCCACCCCAAAACAAAACAAACTCTACAACAAAGGAGCAAAAAAGCCCTACAAGATAAAAAAAAACTACAGAAAACAACAAAAGCTTTGAAAAAAAAAACATAAAACCTTTGATCATTATAAAAAAAACCAAGAGAAAAAATAAAAAAAGACAAGGTAAAAGAAAAACAAAAATAAGAAAATCAAAACCAAGAAAATACTAAGGCCTCTCCTAAATATGCTCAATTTAGCTATGTCAAGAAAATATAAAAGGAAAGTTCAAACTGATGTAAAACATTGCTAACCTACACACATTGCTAACAAACACTGCCCAGTAAACCCATCCAAACTCCCCCCCCTCACCCAAGAAGTCTCTAAGGAGATCACAATTGTCCCAGGCCCTAACTACCCTCAAAAACACAGAGGAACCTAAAAGGCAAAAACAATCCATCCATGGGGTGGATCGGATGGTGTCTGTATTTCCACAATGAATGAAGGGGACGGTCACTTCACCTTAGTTTAGGCTTAGGAATCTCATCCTCAGCCCCTGCCCCACTCTGCCAGAGTCGGGGCCTGGTGGCCCCACTTCAATCCTCGCACTCAATGCACCGACCACACGCCCTGGAAATTTAGCGCCCAGCCACTTGACAGCCAAGCCATGGAGGATCATAATGGAATCTAATAATAAAGACATAGGAACTTGCAGAGTTTTCCTTTGACAGGATCATAATTTGGTCAAAGGCATAATCCTCTTAAACTTTGTTGACTTTTGAGACACCAGACAGAAGGCAGTTGAAAAGGGGACCATTGAGGAGCAAAGCCCTTGCACACAGGCACTTTGACACAATAACCCCTTCCCCACTCATCGAAAAAGGCATCATCTTGAGCCTAAACCATACATCACAAGATCACATGCAAACACCAGAACCTCAGAACCCACAGGTCAGGAGTTGTTGGAGCCATGCTGGAGCTCAAGCTCGTCTGAAGTGGTGGTCAGGTCAGTGGTGTCCCACCAGTCCTGTCCTGGTCTGCTCTCTGCTGACGCTACATACAACACAGGAGGGTTACTGACAACCAGGGTTGGCTGAGACAGGCAACTGCCATACTATGTCGAAAAAAACACATCTGACAACGATATCCTCCAGAAGGGCCTCCTCCAAACAGAAGCCTGGTGCCAGAGCCATGGCCTGAAGTTAAACGCCAAAAATGCATAGTCATAAAAAAATACAAAATAAGGTTACCATATAGGTGACATAGGGCATACACCACTGAGCAGAGAAAAAGTCAAAAGGATCTAAGGGGACAGGGTTGTTTCGTTTGACACTGTTTGACGTTTGACACTAAAGTCTTAGAAAAAGAAAACCTGTTCTATAAAAATTCTGAAAGGAGAGTCATCATTTCACATCAGTATCATCTCCCCCCTCTATACTCATCACCTGTACCTATCACATTGGAGTACAATGCCCGTAAGGGATATTTCACCACATGACTCTGCTGCCACACCCAAGGCCCCAAAACTCCTCTCCAAAAGGAAAAAGGGTCTCAAAAAATATGTTCTATGCCTGCGACTGAAGAAAGACTCAGCTTTATTCAGTCCTCTGCAGCTTGCTCAGAGGTGACCTGGTGACCTGTATAAGGCATATGTCAGACCAGATTTGATGAAATATGCTTCACCTCAAAGATCCTCAGAACCAGAACCTCAAAACTTAACTTAAACCTTGACATGGTTATAAATAGATAAGGAGGGACAGATTCATCACCCAGAGAGAACCTAGACTGCTGTGGAAAAAAATCGGTACATGTGGAGGCAGAGCACCAGAGCACTGCTTGTCTTGTGGAAATCTGAATCTGATGGATGGAGATGGAGATATATATACCCAGGATTACTTCAGTGTCACTGCTTGACAGAGGCACAGAAAAATGATAAGGCATTTTTTTTTTCAAAAAAAAGGGGTGAAAAAAAAACATATAACTATGGGCTAGGCTTATAAATGCCCTTGGGCAGATAGCCTAGTATGAACCTATGAACCTATGAACCTATGAAATATAATCTAAAGTCTGGAAGACTGAGTCCCCCATTTAGTTTCAGCTGTATTAAACTATGGTATGATATTCTTACAGACTTAAGTGACCATAGGAATTTAGCCAAGAATGTATGTAACCTTCTAAAGAACTTATTATATACTATCACTTGGGAGGTCATGAATATATATATATAATAATCTAGGTAGTATGTTCATTTTGACAATTGCAACTTTTGATAGAAAGGGTAATTTTAAGTTAGTCCATCTATTACAGTTCTGTATTATATTTTTCCAGATGTTTAACATTTTATTCTGATAAAACTCCCACTTATTTTGGTAAAAACTAATCCCAAGTTATTTAGTAAATTGTTTTATTTTAATTGTATTTTGATAAGGATATAATAATAGTAGTTTAGAAGAGTTTAAGGGAAATAGTGTGGTTTTATCTAGGTTAAGTTTATAATTAGATAATTTTGAGAAAGTATCAGTAGCTTTCAGTAATTTAGAAATATCTAAACTTGGTAAAGTAAAATATAAGTTTAGGTCATTGGCAAAGGCTGTTAGGGATATTTTAGCACTGAAGAGTATTGCAGGATTATGATAAGTATGTTGTTTAATGAGTAGGAAGAGGGGTTCCAGGTATAAGTTGAAGAGGTACGGGGATAATGGACAACCCGGCTTGCTCCATTTTTGATAATAATTCTATTTGATAGATTTTTATTTATGTAGAAAGTTGTGTAGGATTTGTCATACAGGGTTTTTATTTATTTTACATTTGTTAACCAGGGGTATCTGACTGAGCCGAAAAGGCCCTTTCTCAGCAGAGGCCCAGGGAGAAAAGCTCCACAAAGAAAACTTACAGACACATTTAGTTATTTAGACATGATCAGTATACACACAAATTACAAGAGGCAAGTTTTTACAGTGGTATGTGGCACATAAACAGTTACAGTGGAGAGAACAAACAAAAAAATATTAATTTTAAAAATAAAGGTAATTAATAGATTTGTGGTGTACAGCTGAAATTTGGAACATAGGTAGAATACATACATAGTACACAGGTACAGTACATATATTGTTGATTAGCCAGTGTTTGTGAGTAACACTGAAAACTATTATCAAGTGCTCTAGATTTAGAATGTATATGTTATCCGCTTTCACTAGCCTGGGGAGCAATCATGGCACTGCCAACTTTGCTTGAGATGTTGCCTGATGAGGTCTTTAAAGGAGGCTTTGGATGATGTGTTTTGAATGCTAGTAGGGACAGAGTTCCATTTTTATCCACTGAACTACTATATAGTGCATCTCCAAAGCTATTGTAGCTGTTGGTGACTTCTAGTAGTAGTTCGCTTGATGGTCTAAGAGGCCTTTTGGCTGAGTGATGTTGTACTAGGTTTTTGAGGGCAGGACACTTATTGGGGAGGTAATAGATAGAATGACAGAGGCAGAGCTGATTGTAGGTTAGGAGGTTGGGCAGTTCAAGCCAGTGGAGCTGTCTCAAAGCAGTACAGTGATGAGTTCTATATGAGCAATTTGCACCAAAGCAGGAAATTCTGTTATAACAGGCTTCCATTTTGCTTAGTTCAGTTTTGTTGAGATTAGTCAGAATGGGAGATGCATAGAGTAGGGTGGATAGAAGTTGGGAGCGAGCAATGGCTGATCTTGTGTTGTTGGTAAGAAATGGTTTGATATGGTAGAGTGACCCCAGTTTGGCATGTACTTTTTTAATAGTTAAGTTGAGATGACTATCAAATTTTAGGTGGGAGTCTATGGTTATTCCCAATAGCTTAGCCTGTGCCACTGGAGCAATTGGAGTAGCGTCTGTGGAGTAGATAGTGAATTGACTGTTAGTGTTTTTGTTAGAACTGGTTATAATCATAAGCTGAGTTTTAATTAATTAGTTTATTAGTTAATTAGTTAATTAAGTTTTAATTATGTGGATGAAGCTAGGTGGAAAAGTGAAACAGGCTAATATTGATAATAGAAAATTTACATTGAGTCTGTCAAATGCCTTATATGCATCCACTACACATGCAAAATCAGAGTATTTCTTATGTCATGTGAAGGTCATTAGATCTTCAAGAGTAAGGGTATTGTCACAGGTTTGTCTATAGGGGATAAATCCAGATTGTTCTGGTGAAATAATGTGTTAATATCGATTTAAGTCTACTAGCAAGGCTAGATGTAAGAATTATGACATCAAGATTGATTAAGGAGATGGGTCTATAACTCTTAGGATCTTTAGGGTTTGCGTATTCTTTTCAGATGAAGACAGTTTTCAAGGAGTTAAAATGAACATCAGTGATACTGTTAAAAAGAAAAAACTCTTCTTACATTGTTAAGGATACCGACTGAAACATAAAAAGCAGTAGAAAAGTCTTCGATAATCTACCACGGCAGTAAGCACTATTAAAAACAATTTTATTAAAAAGCAAGTTAAAACGTAGATTATTAGAAAATATAAATCAGTCCACTTGATGTAAAATAAGCGCTTTCGGCTATCTAGCCTTCTTCAGATCGTAATACCATGGACTGACTGCTACTTCCTATTTTAAAAATATGAATAGCCAATCCCAAAAAGCATTTTATTATTTAGACCAATCTCGGTTAATATCAACCTCTACGACAGAATTTAGATACCGGTGATACCTTTGCTTAAGCCAATAACTGTCACTAGAAGAGACCAAGCCCTCTTCTTGTACCAATAGTGTTCCTTTTAACCTTAGTACTGAACCAATCACAGGTATGTCCAGCCTCTAGAGCGAAATTTCCGCTCTTTATATCAGATAGTTCAAACCCAGGTGACGCCTTTGCTTTTGAACCAATCACTGTCACTATAAGGTACCGAGCCTCCTATTTGTGCCATTAGTGTTCCTTTTAGCCTTAGTATGCATTTGTGCTATTGAGCTCTGAGAGCCAATTACCTCACATATCTTAGACTGCTTGTTATGTAAAGAATGAATAACAAATCCTTTCTTACAAATACCTTGACACCTTCTACTTGTGCCCAATGGTATTCCTTCTAGCCTTTAGTATAGGTTTTAACGGAACTAAACTATTGAGTCCTGGGGGCCGATTAGCTCGCATATTCGTAATCCAGCTAATTTCATGTAGTTCTGTACAATTGTGAACATCTCCTTCCCTTAGAGTTTGAGGGACAACTTCAACTACTTTAAATACAAAATGTTGCAGGGGATTGCTACATGTACTGCCAGGGCATTGTTCATATCCTTTTGGCATATGTCCCTCAAAAGCCGTAGAATATGATCTTTCATTCGTTGATCTGTCTTCCCAATATGGAAAGCACTGCACTGGCAGCAGGTAGCTAAGTAAATAATGTGAGCAGTAGTGCAGTCTGCATAAACATTAAAAGTAAATACTTTATCCATGCAGGGGTGCAAAAATATATTCGAGCTATCAACAAAAGCACAAGCCTTGCATCTTCTGCATTTAAAGGTGCCTTTTCTATCAGAAACTAATGTGCTTCGTGCATACCCATCTTTGTTGCACAAAAGTCTTTTTATATTTTCTTTGTTTTTAAAAAGAAACTTCGGAGTATCCCCTATGACATTTTTTTATTTTGTCATCCATAGTTAAAATTGGCCATAATTTCCTTATGACATCACACACTTGTCTGTTGTCAGAGCTATATGTTAAGGCACATTTAAGCTGTGATGACCTATTAATGTTATCCAAGTTTTCCTGCTGTCTTGAGATAGCGCTGCTGCAATAATAAGGATGTCCTTTCCCTTTTCTTATTTCTTGCTGCCCATCAGTGATACTGTTGTTAATATAAACAGAAGTAGTAGTATTCTAGCAATTATCAGAGAAAACATTTTATAAAATTCTGTCGTAAAACCATCTGGACCTGGTGCTTTATGGGATTTTAAGCTTTTTATTGCAGTGATAATTTCCTCCTGAGAAACTGGGGCTGACAGTATTATCTGTTGGTCATAATCAAATTTAGGGAAGGACAATTTCTGGAGAAAGAGAGTTTTATCTTGTTCCAAAGCAGGGGAGATTTGTTCTCCATAGATCTGTGTGTATAAGTTTTCAAATAGGTTGAGAATATTCATATTAGAACAGCATTTCTTCTCTATTTGATATATTTCAGATATAACAGCTGTAGATTTTTGGAGCGAAATTAATCTAGCTAGAACTCTAGATGGGATTTGTGCCCCTTCCGCCTATTTGGCCAAACTTATTTTCGTAGAGTTACAGGTTTTTAGCAATCAATAAGTAAAGGTCTTTTTGGAGGTTTATTAGTTGTTCCTCAGTTTTTTTTTTTGTTAAAGCACTTCTGTAGTTCTAATTCCAGTTTATGAATGTTTTCTTTTATTAGTGTTTCTTCTTCACTCAGGAGTTTTTTTATAATATGTTGCTTTACTAATGAGGAAACCCCTTATTTGAGATTTAGTAGCTGCCCATTCAATGTCAGTTGGGTGTTGGGAGATAGAGATCTTTTCCAATAGGTCTTCTAAAATATATATCAATCCCTTCTATAACATCTTGTTTCAGTAGGAGGTTGGGATTAAGAGTCCAATTATATCCCCTATAGTTTAAATTCTGTTTATCAAACCAATTTATGTTTAATGACATTTTTGAGTGGTCAGAAAAGAATCTAGTATTAATATAACATTCTATGCTCATATTCAAAAATAGGTCAGAAATTAAGAAATTTTGTACCACATTTTGTGGCATTGGGAATAAAATGTAAACTTTTCTTGTGTGCTGTCATTATTATGCTTAAAAGGATCAAATAGTTTGAATTCATGTTTAGGGTCAGCTAGTACAATAGTAGCTTGATTATTACATGGTTTAGTGTGGTTTGATCTATCAGAAGTAGGGTCCTGATATGCATTCCAGTCAACTCCTATAATTATACAGTGATTCTTGAATGTAGATAAAATATTGTAGAGAGACATACAAAAGTATTGTTGATTAGTACAGGGGGCATATATGAATGTTTAGGATTAAGATGGGTTTCTGTATAAAAGGGTTTTTACAGGTTATGTAACACTATCTTCCATTCGTATCTACATCGCATTGTAGTATGCTATCTTGGAAAGATTTTTTGGTTATTATGGCCACCCCCACAGTACTGGTCATTCTACCTGATGTGATAACTTGTTTAATCCACCTTTTCCCCCCTATCTTTGACCATCAGTCATCCGTCAAATGGGATTCTTGAATCAGGATTATATTTGCCTTTGATTTAAAAGCAAGGTGAAGAAAAAGTTTCCTTTTATTGCTTGATTGGATCCCCATTACATTCCAGGATTCAGTCTCCCACATTTTCTTCTGTTGTATATGTTATCATAAGAAGAAGGTAGCATAAGAGATTGATTTTGGTGTAGGTAAAAATCTTTGTACAGTGTTTAGGTGAATGACATATATTCCTTCTTGCCCTTCCCTTGTGCGTACCCACTACCCCTCTAGGCCAAGAAAGAAGGAGAAAAATGGGAACGGTTAGTTGAAGTACAAGAAACTTGAGTTATAAAGCAATGACACCTTGGATAGGGTATTACAATTTTAATTTTCCCCTTGGTAAAAACATATAATAAACATAAAAAGCCTAACATACTAGTTCCCTCTTCTACAACTAACTCTGCTCCATAAAGTAGCTAGTTTCTAAATCAGAAAACAGGAGAGCCAGAGTAGTATAACCATGAGTAGGTGAACACATTAGCGTGATTAAGTTAACATCAACATACCTGTTTTTGTTCTACTGCAGGATATTTAGCAATAAAGACACAAACTGTGTAAATACCACTAACGTTGTTTAATTATTACTAGATCTATGACAATTTGACAGGAGTGCTAAATTTTACCAATATAATCAGTATTAACATTTTGTATCATTTTATATTCATTCTGTATTTAGACCAAAATGACTGTTATATAAAAGTTATTAGTAAAAAATAAAGTACATCCCTATATGTCACATATGTAGAATTTATTCAGATACCCAATGAAAAGTTAATAATAATAACTTTGTAGTGGATTTAGAACTCTAAAGGCTTTTTTCCATTAATATTGTTTCCTGTTAAAATAGTTTAATCAACCATTCCAGATGAGCCCCACCAAGTAGTAAATTGTTTGACAGGCTACTCATTCATTATTTTTTCTTTTTCTACACTTTAGCAACCTCTGAGATTGTAACATGAGTTCTGCACAACCCTAGGTGAAAAAGAACCACAGCAAGCACGTGTCTGACATAGTACACCTGAAACATTTTAGTCCCTAGAATCAGCACTTAACATTGAGCATCATGAACACACTGTAACATCTGAATCCAAAAAATATATGCATTATGTCCAATCTTCAACCTATTTCACCTATAACCTAGGCATACAACAATGATATCTCAAGAAAAGCATGTAATCTATCAGATCATTTTCCTGTAGTTCTGCTTGATTGGCTCTACACGCAACCACAACATCATAGTTGGATTTCTTTGTACATCAAAATCTGGCCAGCCTACACTGTCACTAAAAAAAGCAACTAAGGACTTCAGACCCTGCTTTCAACCCTTTAGCCCTGCTCAGCAGTTTTCAGAATCAACTTAAATGTAGTCAACTTTTTTGTAAAGAAAACCGGCACAATTAATAAAGTCAACTAAACATATTTAAGGTTTCTAAGTATTAACTTTGGCCATTAAATGAAATTCCAAGTCTTGGTGGATCACCCCCACAGTACTGGTCATTCTACCTGATGTGATAATTTGTTTAATCCACCTTTTCCCCCCTATCTTTGACCATCAGTCATCCGTCAAATGGGATTCTTGAATCAGGATTATATTTGCCTTTGATTTAAAAGCAAGGTGAAGAAAAAGTTTCCTTTTATTGCTTGATTGGATCCCCATTACATTCCAGGATTCAGTCTCCCACATTTATTGAACAAACAGTTAACAAACAGATATCTGTAAATTAATAGAAACTTGAATGACCCGATTTAACAGCACGAGAGTTTTAAGCAGTTCAGTACCTTATTAATACTGGTCTCGAGGTTTTACAGGTCTAAAGTATTGATTTCTGTGACTTTCTGTATTTCCACATTTGGGCAGATCTGGGAGTTCAAAAGCGATCACCCTGGTCTACCCATAGTAAAATAGCATCACTGCCCACTGAAAAAAAAAAAGAGAAACTTAAAAAACAAAAAAAAAATGATAAGAACAAGGGAAAAGGTATGGATTTCTGCTCAGCCATCACTAACTAAGAGCCTTTGAGGGCCTGGATTTCCAAATGTGACAGGGGAGATAATTTGCAGGAAGGGAACAGAGGGTGTTGGCAACTTCATATCTTGTCTGGCTATATACTCCAAATCAGTTTTTCCATTCTGATAAAGCCTTCTAATCCTCAGATTTACAGATGGAAAACAGGCAGGGTTGAAGCAGACATGTCACAGCAAATCTCACCCCTATGAGGTGACATGGAAGTGGCCACACAAGTCGCACTGGCTGTATTTATTTAGAAGCTGATTCCAGTGCAGGCAATTCTTGAAAAAGGGAATAAAATACTTCCTTTGCCTCTTTAAGGGATGAAATGGAATATTTTGTTTCCCAATAAGAGATTCTGTTCAGGAATTTCATTTGAAATTTAATTTTCCTGTTAATTAGGAAATGGCAAAACGGAGAAAGGACTTGTGTTGCCTACATTATCTGAAGAGGAAGATCTTGTACTAGGAAGATCCAATGCCCATTCCAGTTTTTCTGTATGGAAAGGTACTGCTATAGAGAAAAGAAAATAATGGAAAAGCGGAAAAACTAGGACTTTGTGAAATAGCCTGTGAGTTTTATTCTTTATACATTTTACTGGCTCGTGATGTCTGTAAATTCAGACAGTGTGATCTTAAGATGTAGTAATTTGATTGATTCATAAACTAACTAGGAAAAAGTCTAGCTGCAGATAGTTATTCAAAAGATTATTTTTTGTTTTTGTGTGTATTTTCATATTTCTTTGCATATGTAATTGTTAGAACTGTTAGCTGCACTTATTAACTCATTCTTTCTTAAAGTGTCCTGTCACAGCTTTTAACTTTCCTTGAGCACCACAACATGTGCTGCCTCCAGTGCTGGACTACATAGGTTCATAGGTAGGTACTAAGCTATCGGCCAAAGGGCCTAAGTAAGCCTAGCCAACAAAGTTCCTTGGCTTACGCCAACCCAAGAAAGTTAATTTCCTGTGCCCCTGTCGAGCAGAGCCACAGAAGTGATCACTGGGGTGTATTTCCTATTTCCCATCCACTAATCAAGATTTTTCTTGAAGAGTGTTAATGAGGAACTTTGCTTGACATAGTTGGGTAGCCTGTTCCAGAGTATGGGAAGTCTCTGGGACAGGAATCTATCCCTCCAGCAAGTCCTGTTTATTGTGGTGACAAGGTTTAGGTCCCTAGAGAGTGTAGCTCGGAGGGATTGGGATTTCTTTAGGTGTAGCATGTCCAACAACTCTGGGTTTGATATAGCTTTATATGTTAGGCAGAGATTACCTTAGAGTAGGCAATATGCTACAGAGTAAATCTGGAGTTTTTTGAGATGATCAGTGTAGGGCATCTGTTTGAGCCCAGTACTTCTCTTTGTGAGGTACTTCTGTGGCCTTTCCTGCTGCTGCATATGTCTTGTGAGGTACATTCCAAAAGGGACATTGTACTCTATAATGGGTCTAATGAATGGCGAGTAGAGGGGAACAATGACCTCTTTTTTCCTAGATAAGAACCCTTTTGTGATGAGGTGTGTCATGTAGAAGGATTTCCTGACTACTGTGGCAATGTGATTATCAAAGGAGAGACTACTGTCCACCTGGGTCCCAAGGTCTCTTATCACACATTCGGTGTTAAGAAGACTGCTGCCTATGTGGTAGTTCATGGGTACAGAGTTTTTACCAAAGGGGATAATAATGCACTTTTTGGCATTGAGCTTGAGGCCATGGCTCTGACACCAGGCATCTGTCTCAGTGAGGCCCCTTTGTAGGATGTCCACATCATTTGGGGGCTCAACTATAGCTCCTAGTTTGCAGTCATCTGCGAACTTTGTTAACCAGAGGCCATCTGTGTTAGCCTGTACTTTAGAGAAGTAGATACAAACAGGAGAGGTCCCAGGAATGAACCCTGTGGTACTCCACTTGTCACTGGTTTGAAGACAAATTTGGAGTCTGCAACTTTTACAGTGTGGGTTCTGTCAGTGAGCCAGTTGGCCACCCATCTTGTGACATAGGGATTTATACCTAGTTTAGTGAGATTAGCTATAATTCCAGAATGGGGGATTGTAAGGCTTGACGAGGTCAAGATAGGCTGTGTGAACCACCTTACCCTTGTCTACGGCTTTGGTAACTGCCTCAAAGAAGTTGACCAGGTTCAGGAGACAAGATCTGCTTTTCACAAACCTGAAACAACCACAAAGCATTCTATAGCTATGTCAAGAATCTCAATAGCAACACTCAGATCTGCTCTGAGTTACAGCACAATGGCACTAAATATACAGGCCCAATTGATATTGCCAACATCCTGGCAGATAGGTTCAGTGCTAACTTTACCCCTCTCTCACCCCCTAAAGAGCCCATCTCTATACTGGAAGAATGCAAAGTTCCTGTAATCACAGCTGCACAGGTAAAAACCACACTCTCCAAAGCCAAGAACACAGCATCCATGGGACCAGACAACATCCCAGGCTGCGTTCTACACAAACTACAGAATGAACTGGCACCCCACCTAAGTACCATGTTGAGTCATAGCCTCACCTCAGGCTTTCTGCCTGCTGAATGGTGCACAGCGACAGTTATCCCACTCCACAAGGGGGGAGCCACCACAGACCCTGGGAACTACTGCCCTATTAGCTTGCATGGTCTGCAAGGCCATGGAACGTATTATCATGGAACTTATAAACAAAGACATTGGTAATCTCCAAACTCTGGACCCCACCCAGTTCGGGTTTGTAAAAGGCAGATCATGTCTCCTAAACCTGATAGACTTATTTGAAGCAGTCACCAAAGACATTGACAAGGGTAAGGTGGTTCACACAGCCTATCTAGATCTTGCCAAGGCTTTTGACACCACCCCCCACTTTGGAATTATAGATAAACTCACTAAACTAGGTATAAATCCCTATGTCACAAGATGGGTGGCCAACTGGCTCACTGACAGAACCCACACTGTGAAAGTAGCAGACTCCAAATCTGACTTCAGACCAGTGACAAGTGGAGTACCAAAGGGTTCAGTCCTAGGTCCTCTCCTGTTTGGTATCTACTTCTCTGAAGTACAGGCTAACACAGAAGGTCTTTGGCTAACAAAGTTCGCAGATGACTGCAAACTAGGAGCAATAATTGAAACTCCTATCGATGTGGACATCCTACAAAACGGCCTCACTGAGACAGATGCCTGGTGTCAAAGCCATGGCCTCAAGCTCAATGCCAAAAAGTGCACTGTCATCCCCTTTGGTAAAAACTCAGTACCCATGAACTACCAAATAGGCGGTAGTATACTTAACACTGAAAGTGTGATAAGAGACCTTGGACACAGGTGTACAGTAGTCTCTCCTTTGATAATCACATCGCCACAGTAGTCAGGAAATCCTTCTACATGGCACACCTCATCACAAAAGGTTTCTCATCCAGAAAAAAAGAGGTCATTTTTCCCCTCTACTCATCACTCATTAGACCCATTATAGAGTACAACGCCCCTTTTGGTATGTACCTCACAAGACATCTACAACAACTGGAAAGGCTGCAGAAATACCTCACAAAGAGGACTACCAGCCTCAAACAGATGCCCTAAGCAGACCGTCTCAAAAAACACCAGCTTTACTTCATCGCATATCGCCTACTCAGAGGTGATCTCTGCCTAACATACAAAGCTATGTCAAACCCAGAGCTGTTGGACATGATCCACTTAAAGAAATCCCAATCCCTCTGAAGTACATGCTCTAGGGACCTAAACCTTGTCACCACAATAAACAGAACATGTCGGAGGGATAGATTCCTGTCCCAGAGACTTTCCATACTCTGGAATAAACTACCTATCTATATCAAACAAAGCTCCTCATTAGCACTCTTCAAGAAAAATCTTGATGATTGTATGAGAAATAGGAAATTCACCCCGGGGATCACCTCTGTGGCTCTACTCGACAGTGGCACAGGAAAATAATTTTCTTGGGTGGCAAAAGCCAGGGTACCTTTTTGGCTGGGCTTGTATAGGCACCGGGGCCGATAGCCTAGTACCTACCTATGAACCTATGAACCTATGAACCTATGAACTGGGTGGGGTCCAGTGTTTGGAGGTTACCAATGTCTTTTTTTATGAATTTCATGATGATACATTCCATGGCCTTGCAGACCAGGCTCGTCAGGCTAATAGGACAATAGTTCCCAGGATCAGTGGTGGCTCCCCCTTTGTAGAGTGGATAACTATTGCTGTGCACCATTCAGTGGGCACAAAGCCTGATGTGAGGCTATGATTGAACATGGTGCTTAGGTGGGGAGCTAGTTCATTCTGAAGTTTGTGTAAAACGCAGCCTGGGATGTTGTCCGGTCCCATGGATGCTGTGTTTTTGGCTTTAGAGAGTGCTGCTTTTACCTGTGAAGTTGATTACAGGGACTCTGCATTCTTCCTGTATAGATATGGGCCCTTTAGGGGGTGAGAGGGCGGTAAAGTTAGCACTGAACCTATCTGCCAGGATTTTGGCAATATCAGTTGGTTCTGTAATTTTTGTGCCATTGTGCTGTAACTCAGAGCAGATCTGAGTGTTGCCATTGAGATTCTTGACATAGCTATAGAATGCTTTATGGTTGTCCTTAGAATCAGTGGCAATCTTGTTTTCATAGCTAGCTTTGGAGCATCTTATAAGGGATCTCAGCTTCTTGCTGAGGCTGACCAGGGAGCTCCTCCACTCATGGGATTTTACTCTGTTTTGCAACAATTTCTTCCTTCTGTTGTAGAGTTTGTTTATGGCAGGGGACCACCAGATTGGCTTCCTTTTTTTGGAGGATAGCGTCTTGGTTCTGTTTGGGATAGCATGATCCACGCACTCGTGTAAGTGCTTATAGAGTGCATTTGTGCAGGATTCAGCAGTCATAACTATATTGTCCATCTGCATGGGTGTCATGATGTTCACCACTTCTGTCTTAAGAAGCATGAAATTGGCTTTGGAGAAATTTTTTACCTTGGTTTCCTTAATGGGGGGTGGGGGCGGGATGTGGATATCTAGGGTGATTAGCTTATAGTCGGATCTGACCAACAAGGAGTTGATTTCAGGTGTGGAACTCATGTCACTCATGTTGGTAATGACTAGGTCTAGGATATTGTTGCCCCTGGTGTGGGTGTGGATAAGTTGATCCAGGGCATTGGAATTTATGAATTCCAGAAAGCGCTGAGCGAAGGAGTTGGTACATGAGTAGTTTTCCCAGTTAATGGTGAGGTAGTTGAAATCACCCAATATTAGGGTGTTTTGTTGAACCCTAATATATTCCAGTATATCAAGAAAAGAGGAGTGGGAATCCTGGGGCATGGTGGGGGATCTGTAGCAAGCTACAATTTGGAATGCAGTTTTGCCCAGAGTTAGTTGCACTTGGATAACCTTGGTTGCATTATGCTGAGCAACTAGCCTGGAGGTGTGGATATCCTTAATGAATATGGACACACCTCTGCCTTTGGTGTTCTGGTCCAGGTTAGATGGCCAAAAAGTGTAGTATGAGTTATAGCCTGGTAATGCAGGGGTACTCTCTGAAACCTTGAGCCAGGTCTCAGTCACTGCACAGACATCGATGTTCTCCATTTTAAGAAGTGCCTCGAGGGAGTGCATTTTGAGATTTAGACTTCTAGCATTGAGTAGCATTACCCTCAGTTTTTGCTACATTTCTTCCCATTTGTGCCTGTTTCACTGCAAAATGTTTAGAATTATTCATTCCCCTCATAAAATAGTAATTATTCCCTACTTGCCATCATCAAAAAATTAAATTAATTTTTATCCTCAGTGATATCAATTTAATAAGAACATGCAGGTGTCCATAGACATCATGGAATGCACTGCAATGAATGCACAGAGCCCCTTCCAATAAATTATATGGATGTGCCCCCATGTTATCCCTCTAGTGACACCATTGATGTATATAGTAAAATTATGTGGGCATATCCTTACTAAAAAGTTTGTAACACTTTTTATTAAAAAATCACCCACAGAATTTTGGTAAAATGAGATGGAAAATACATTGTGGCATTTCAATTCATATTAAAACTGTGACAGAGTGCTTTAAGTAAACTATGTTTATTTGTTTACTTTTAAAAAATGTTGTGGATGGTTGCTTAGTTACTCGTTTATTAACTGATAAGAGTTTAGCTATTGCTAAATAGAGATAAGCTGCGGGTACTCACCTCTTTGATCCAGGGGAGAGTGCTGTATTCAAAGTAGAGTTGTTATGGGCAACAGAGTGGTGTAAAACACTGAAACAGAAAAGAGAGTGATGAGAAAGGAGTCAGGGTAGCTAGGCCAAAGAGTCTGCTCATTGGGGTATTCAGCGTGAAGCCTGTTCTTGGGTTTAGATGGTATAGGCCCGTATCTAGGGCAGTAGTGTATATTTTCTGCATGTACTTGTGGACAAACTGTAGTTAGTGAACTGTTTTGGGGTTCATATCTCTGTATCTTTTTCATACTTTAATATGTTTAGTAGCAGTAGTATGACTTGAAAGCATAATCCTGATTGCCACCATATTTCTGATTCTAGGTTCATAAGATAATTTACTGTTTGACAGTGAACAAGATCTGTCTTAATTTTCAAGTGTACACACCACATGCTTTGCTGTGCTCACACTACTAATAAGTATGGTTTTCCACACATAGAACACACACACACACACACACACACACACACACACACACACACACACACACACACACACATGCACACACACACATATATATATATATATATATATATATATATATATATATATATATATATATATATATATTCATGGATCTACTTCATTTGCCCTAACTTTCGATTGACCGACACCCATTTGCCCGACCCCATTTCACCGAAATTTCATTTGACCGACAAGAATTATTGGCAAGTAAATGGGATATGCCCCCTTCCCCAGTGTAGTGCGACCCTGGAGTTAGAATATATAGTTGGGGGTGTGGGGAGCGAATCCACCCACTTACTTTTGTTTTACTAAGCAATATTAAAGCAAAACTAAACAATATAATATGAAATTAAGTTGGGGGGGCTTCGTCCCCCACACCCCCCAACTATATATTCTAACTCCAGGGTCGCACTACAGTGGGGAAGGGGGCATATCCCATTTACTTGCCAATAATACTTGTCGGTCAAATGAAGTGTTGGTCAAATGAAATTTCGGTCATTTGGTGTCGGGCAAATGGGTGTCAGTCAAGCGGAAGTTAGGGCAAATGAAGTAGACCCATATACATATATATATATATATATATATATATATATATATATATATATATATATATATATATATATATAAAACAAGCTAAACACAACCAATTACTACGTAATTGTCACATATATGCACCCACAACGTGGCTCTGTAGCAGCATTTCAAATCTTTCCTTGCACTACCACGGTGAAAACGGAAGAAAGCAGACATGAGCCAACAGATTATTTCATTAATTATCTTGGTGGCAAACATGATTTTGTTAATCTGGATGAGGTCAGGTCAGGCTGTTATGGTAATATGTATGTAAACCATATTTTGTTTATTAATCTTTACATTGTCTTCCAGTTTACTTTATAATTTTAATTTCTCCCTAACATCCCGTTTTTTCAAATTTTCATTTATAATATAGCAATATCCTGGTCCTTGAAAAAGCTTTCTTCTTTTTAAAGACCGTGTTTTTATTTTATTTATTTTTGGCATATTGTTGGTACCAGCACTTACTCCTATACTTACCCTTTTACTTTTACTCCTTTAACACATTTATTTGGCACTTTTAGATGCAATGGACCCTTTACATTTTAAGATGGAACTGCAAGATTTTCTAAGAAAGGAAATTAATTTCATGAGTCCTGTCCCATCTCTCCAATATTTTCTACATAGTATCCCAGTCTGCACTCTTTCATATGTACTTTGGTACCCGACCCCCTTTTGTTTTTTGTTTTTTTTTGAATGATACATTTTGTTCTGCCTAAGTTGATTACATTAAAATATATTATGCTCTTCTTCAACAAGAAAGTGGCAAGGATTTTCATTTAAAAGTTTTGCTTATCAGATTTAAGTCACACTTTGTCTAATAGTGGATTAATTTGAGCTTGCCATGTTGCGCCTTATTTCTTTGGATGCATTCTTGAATTGTAAATTGCCAGTATTTGTCTCTCAATAAAACTGCAATTGTGGTATACTGTGTATTCACCTCTTGTTTTCTTTGCATAATCCATAGTAATAGTCATCCTCTGAACTGATGCATTTTTTTTTAACATAGAATCATCCTCTGCATTAGGTCTGCTATGCTATTTATTTTACCCTTCCACTAATCCCTCCCCCCAATTAATTTTATTCTCTCTTATTTCTATTCAGTGTGCAGACTCCCTGAGCGATGTGTTCCTTCAGCATGTTGCAAACACATCCCACTTCAGAGCCAGCACTAGTACAGAACAGAACAGCTGCAGTCTACAGCACGGTACTGGACTCCTGGTCACTGAGTTCATGATATATTCAAAGGCCTACAGTTTGCTCTTCAAAATTGTTTTGGAAGATTGTTTCTCACTTGTTTGTAAACTGTTAGGCTTAACAGGAATGTTTTGCTTGGTCATTAAAACCCTGCCATTATCTTTCTTCCTATTTCTTGCTTATCCACAGTCTGCAGCAGACTTCTGAATTTTAACAATTGCTTGGTTCCTGCTTCCCTACTACATGCAAACCTGCAGATTTGACTTTTAGGTATTACTCCTTTCTGGACCACTGCTCAGAGCTGCATGCCTAGATAGTCCTGCACTTTCCTGCCATTGTACTGATCACTGAGATATGGCTAAATCCTAACATCCTGGGTGAGGAGATCACCCCTCTGGGTCATAACATAATCAGGTACAATCATATAGCAAAGCAAGCAAAAGGTATATTTATTCTATGTTTGTTTGTTTATCTTTCGGCTTTTCCTGGTAAGGGGTCGCCACAGCAGAACTCTGGTCCACTAACGATTGTCAGTAGATTTTTACGAAATGCCGAGGTGCCAGCTCGACGCTCAACCTTCAACGAAGGCACGCCTATTTATGCATGCATGTCTTTCGAACGCTACCCAACCGCGGGGAGGACATGCAGACTCCACACAGAAGGCACTCCCAAGCCACGCCGAGAATTGAACGGGAGAATCTCTTGCTGTGAGGTAACAACTCTACCGCCGTACCACTGCGGCATAAAAGGTATATTTATTCTATACCAAAACTAAATATAGCTATCCACTTACTGTAATCCCATACTGAACGTTGAACAATTTGAAATCCTAATAAATTTTCTTTGTACATAATCAGAAAAAAACATAAACCATTCAGCAATGTATATTTCAAAACAGCGAGGAATCTTTCTATGTTTAAAGAGAAACCTTTATTGTAGCCTTGAAACATTGCAACAGAGTACTCCTGTAAAAGTTAACGTGCAGATGAAACCGTTGAATGCTTTAACACAATTGTCCTTAGCATTCTTGATCAACAACCCCTCGGCACACAAAAAGAGTAAAAGCAACAACAGCCCCAAGGCTAACAAACAGAGTTAAACATCTAATAAGAAATAGGCACAGAGCC
>NC_056735.1:677881738-677924238 GCF_019279795.1 Protopterus annectens
AAAATACAAATACAAAAAAGCTTAAAGACCAACTGTAACTATTGGAAAACATGGGTAAAAACATGATAAAATTCAACATAAAGTGCAAATGCATATCACAGTTTTGCCGCTCTCAATTTTAATAATGGGGCTATGGAGATATGTTAATTGAGACCTGGTGGCTTATTGGCCTCCAAAGTTATCTGCTACCATAATTCTCTGTACTCTAAACATTCCTCCCATAACCCCCCTCTGCCACTCTTTTCCACCCTTTCTATCACAAAAAATGTATAGTATGCATTTTCACAGCTTTGTTTGTTTGTACAATGCATTAGTCTGTTTGTTTGTTTCTAGGTCATACGTATGTTCGTATACCCTTCTCATAAGCTTGCGTTCTGTCTTCCCTATACAGGATGCTTCACAGGTTTGACATTTCGCTAAATATACAAGCCCAAAGGAGTCACAATTATTAAAATCCTTGCCTTCCAGGGTGATTCCCCTGCTTTCCAAATACACACTTTCTGCATTGCTCATGTATGCACACTGTTGACAATGTCCACATTTGAACGTTCCCTTCCTTTTTCTCCATCTCTGAACTTCTTGGTTTGTACCATATTCTAATGAAAGTTTTAAGTTACTTGAATTCTTATAAACTACTCTTAGCTTTTCATTCTTTAGTTTCTCTAAGTCAGTAAATGCTAAAAATATATTCCATTCCTTATCTATAGTTTGTCTTACCATTTTTGCATAAGCATTATACTCCAAGATGAGTGCACTGCCAAAATTGTCCTTTGCCTTTTTTACTGGACCTACCATATCAAATACTGATAATCCTAATATTGGCTTAAAGTCATTTGGTCTCCTTTCTGTCACTTCTGTCTCAATTTTGTGTATCATATCATCTGGGTATTTCCTCGTCCTAAACATTTTCCTTAGTAAACTTTTTTCCATTTCAAAGTCTTCGTCTCTGGACGTCATCCCGCAAGCCCTAATATATTGTCCTTTAACTATATTTTTCTTGGAGTACAAAGGGTGAGCACTTTCAAAGTACAAATAAGAGTTAGAATAGGTACTCTTTCTATACACCCTGGAATTAAAATGTGAGTTTTCCTTATATATTTCTATATCTAAGTACTCCAACTTCTCATAATTTATTCTGTAGGTAAATTCAAGAAAATTTGTACTGTTGTTAATATATTCAATACATTTTTCTATTTCTTCTTTTGGCCCTTCCTATAGGATACACAAGTCATCCTGGAATCTTCTATAAAGTGACCACTTGTTACTGTATATTGATTCGGTTACCATCTTTTCTTCCCATTTGGCTAAGACCAAATTGGCATAGGTGGGTGCACAAGCGGCACCCATCACTATGCCTATTTTCTGGTGAAAAAATTAACTTTTGAAGTAAATGAAGTTGAACTTTAGAACCAAATCTATAAGCTCCATCACCACAGTGCACTCATCATGGGTTAAAGTCTCATCCTCAAAAATTAGTTCTTCCAGGTATCTTAGTCCTTCACTGTGGGGGATGCTTGAGAACAAATCTACAACGTCAATTGTTAAGAAACATAAATTCTCATTATATAGATCATGATTCAATGTCCTTAGAAGATCCCACGAATCTCTCAACATGTTGGTTCTCTTAAGCCACAGTTTCTTAAGCGTAACATCCACGAATTTGGCTAGGGGTAAAGTTTTGCAACCCTCAGCCGAAACTATTGGCCTCAAAGGGGGATCCATTCCGTTCTTATGCATTTTGGTGATCCCAAAAATAGTAGGAATTTTAGGTTTGTCCACTTTTAAATATTCATATGTCTTCCTATCTAACAATCCATCTAAAAATAAACTTTCTAAGGCCATATCTATCCTTCTGTAACTAATATTTATTTCATTTTTTGAAACTGTGAAGTATTTATTAGGGTCTCTTAAGAGTTCATTCATTTTTCCCTCATAGTCAAAGCTGTTCATCAATACTATTCCCCCACCTTTGTCCGGTTTCATAATTCTTAAGCCTGAATCCCCTCTTAATTCATCAAGGATGCTGCTTTCAGCTTGGCTTAAGTTCCTTATATAGTGTACGTTCCCATACTTCTTTCTTATTTTATTCTCGAGTATATTCTCTACATTTTTTTTCTGGGGGTGCAATGGGGATTGTATGTACTTCTTTTTACAAGATCTCCTGGTTTGTAGTTTTTATTCTGATCAAATATAACCTGGAAGTTAATTTTCCTAGTAAAGGTTTTAACATCCATAATTGTTTTGGTTAAATCTCCCCTTCTACTAGGAATAAACTTGGTTCCCTTTGACAAGAGACTAAAATGTTCTTTGATTAAGGAAATATGACTAAAATTGTATATACTAAAATCTTCTACAGTATATCTATAGGGAATCATTTCGTCTTGCAGAATGGAATTGTTTTCCAAGTCAGGGAGGTTAGTACAGAGTTGTCCTAGTACCTCCCCCTCCCCCTTCTTGCCCCCCCCCGAAAATATGTGTACCTATATTGTTGTTCATAACCCTCCCTATTCCTTAGTCTCTCAGACCTATGCAAGGGGGGTATTCGGAGACATCATCTAAGTCTGTAACCCGCTCACTAACTACTGCATTATCCTGGTTATCATCATCTGTTGTTCCTTCCATATTGCTGTTACCCCATGTCCTTCCCTTCTTCTTTGGGTTTGAGTAACTTACCTTATTTTTATACTCATTAAAGTCCCTTTCTAGCTTTTTTATTTTTCTCTTAACTAAGTTATCACAATCATTACTTGTGTCAATAAAAATATTGTCATATTTCATTCTTTCTTCAGGAATTGTAAAAATCAAGTCATTTTCTAATGCATTCATTTAAAATAGCAATCTCTTTGAAGGGTTCAGCTTTAATCCTAACATTTTCTTCAATCATACATCTTAATATATCTAGCCCTCATCTGTTAAAAACTTCTAAAAGGTCATTGTGAAATATACTTCCCTCAATCACATTATTAGGGTATTTAAATACCCTTAGCCCCTTAGGGACTATTCCTTCACTTATACATTCATTTAAATAATTATTTTCAATATCCAAACTTTTGTATTTGTATAACGGTTTCATTTAACGCTAGTAGAGAACAGCTTCACTCCATCTCACAACTGTGGACAATCCTTCTTAGTACCTAGACTACCTTATGGTACTTTTTAAGTGCCTTGATTTATAGTGGCAAACTATTTTAAGCAGACATGAAATTCTTACTCTAGTTTCATTTCAACTATTAGAAAGTTGGTTTAACTTATCCCAGCAATGGGAAAGGCTTCTGAAAGAAAATTAAGAAACCTTACAGCAAGATTAAACAGCTTAGGGGTGGGTGGATGGGTGACTAACAGGTGTCGGGGGTTGCTGTTTGCATCTCTGACAAACCAGGCCCGAGTGAAGTAGCGGAACTGACTTAAGCAGCTGTGGCTTATTTTGCAGCTGCATATGTGAAATATTGTCATCCTAAATAGTTTTACAAACTATAAAATATCAGCTATTATCTGTGCTATAAGCTGCCATAGTCCAGGTTATAACAAGTTAACATCCATCGACCGCTTGGTGCAAGAATTCTTGACAGAGAAATATGGGGAGGGGGCGAGACAAACACTGCAAAAATCAGAGTAGATTTGAAACACTAATCTAGAAATGTGATAGAGCATGCTAAGAATTAGTGTGATCATTGACAGAGTTATAGCTTGGGCTAAAATATTCCTTTTTGGTACCGTGGGGAGAGGTACCAAAACAGAACATATTTTGCTGGGCAGTGGGCACCCTAACTCAACTAGTTTAGTTAAAGGTCTGTGACAGACCGAGCGTGCTGTCGATACAAAGCCCTGGGGAAAGGAACAGAGCGAGACATGCAAGTCCGGGTCCCAAGACGCGTGGTAGGGGTTTAACGGAAAAGTACCATTACCTTAATAGCTCGCAGCTTTACCATTGCTTATCTCCCCCAAGATATAATCAAAGCATTTATACATAACTGTCAGTACTCATCACTCCCATACATCTGCTGCACTGCCTAATAGTGATTTGAAATTACATGAGGCTCTCTGTATATCTATCTGACTGCACAAAAGACAACAATGCTGAATCTTCCTAGACTTGGCCCTCTGTCTTGGCACTAACAGCAACTCAGTACGACCATATACTTTACAAATGCACCTGTTAGGGAAAAAAGCATAATATTCTACCTTCCTCTATCCATAATAAAATACCCTCTCTAGCTACATCACTAACATAAACATCCTCCTCAGTATATATTCTCTGTCTGTGTAAATAGGACTGTATTGTGTCTTTTCTGATCACTGCCCAAATGTTGTTTTACAAGCCACAAAATTCTCTCTTTTTGCATAGGTGAATATTATACCACTGAACATTTTCTGACCTCTTCCAAAATGCCATTATTCATAAAAACGTTATTAAGTCAACTGCATGTGTTCTAACATGCCATTACTCTTTGTGTGTATACACTGTTACTGAATGCAATATTTATGTACTGAATGTTTCCTCATTCTGTGTAGAAATTGCTACTAAATACTACATTTATGTAGCAAATGTTTCCTTTGGTGAAATAAATTTCTGGGGCTTTTCTTCCTGAGCCTCCAGTGAAAATATGTATTATACCCAATTAGCTCTTTTTCTTAATTACAACTATATTCTTTTGTACGGAATGCTGGCCATGCCATCTTCATTTTTATCCTGCACATTGGTTTTTACATTTTAAATTCTTGCTTGTATGCATAATTTCTGGATAACCTTTAGCGTGTTCTCTTTTCTAATGATCTTTGTTTGCTGTCTTCTGCCTAACTCACACTGTTAGCAAATTCACTGTATTGTTGCTGTTGCTATGGCATCTCGCAAAAAAGAAAACCATAGCTTCACCTTTCTCCTTAAACTATTTTTATCATACTTATAGAGCTGTCATGTTGGTTTTTACTTGCATACTTTAAAACACACGGTCAGTTGCAGCTTTTTCTATGTCTTCTACTTAAAGGCATTTCTAAACAAACAAAAAATCACCTTCTGCTGTACTTCTTAGCTATCTGTATAGGCTTCTTGGGTGTTCTCTTTTCTTATGTTGCTCTACTCAACCTTAGTTTGAATGGATGCCACACTTTCACTTCCTTTTCCACCTTATTTCAGAATAAAATGTATCATCAATTTTACTTTTCTCTTGGTTTACAGATTCTTGCTGATCAGAGTCCACATTCTCTGCTTTTTACTAGCAAGGACAGGCTCAGAACTCTCTTTTCTCCTACTTACTTTGCTTTCTGTCCTCACTTTGTTCTTAAAGCCCTCATTCGCATCTTTCTTTCCCATTTGTGTCCCTTCTTTTTTCGTGCTAGCACTTCTTGCAAGCTTGTGTGTATAATTTTGTCTTGAACTGATTTTTAACTTCAGAATTTCTTACAAGTTCATCAAACAGTTTTGAGTTACAGTTGCTCTGTCACAAGGGCAAACTTTCCTTTTTTATTATCTGACTACAGACAAATGATGGCCCCTTTTATTTCAATCAATGCCTTGCTTAATTTTCAGTTTTCTTGTTGTCACTGAACCTGTTTTACTAGAACTCTGTTCCGTTTGTTTAGAACTCCTGTGTTTTAGCCTTAGCTCTCTTCTTGTATAGACCTGATACATAGAACCTTCTTCCAACTGCCAAGAACACATGTTTTGGTTCATCAGGAATCTCACCAGGGCTCTGTTCAACGTTACTGTGTCTTGTCAGTACACACTAACTTCTTATTTTTCTTGCTCTCTCTGTCTTTTTCCCTCTATCTTAGAATGAACAAAGATAAATCTTTGACTCCCTTTCTTTTCTAATTTGCTTTCCTTCTACAAAATGATGAAAGAACACCATCATCCTGTTTACCTTTGCCTGTTTGTATATCTTTGAAAAGATGATTACTTGTACTGCATAATGAGACTACACAGTCATGGTTTGAGTCACCCTTATTTGTATCTCTGCTACATTTTGTCTCTATTTTTTTCCTTCAGTCTGCTGCCTCAAAACCTATTCCCATTTCCTGCTTCTACAACACCCCATTCCTGTTTCATTTTAAAGATGTTCATTGAAATGTACTTTTTTCAACACAGTTCTGATCATGGCTGTCTATATGAGCTAAGATGGAACTTTATTTTGTCATGTTGTTGGTCTCTATGCCAGGTGTCCATATCCCACTACCGTACTCAAGTCCTCTTCCCTTTTCTACAGCCGTGGACAGTCATTTTACCTCATCTCCCCTGGGGTTACATTCAGAATGTCAAAAGTACTATATGTTGAATCTAAAAATATCAGTGTCATAAAGGCTGAAATTCAGAACATCAACCAAATTTAGCAACAGTTTAAAGAAGCCAGTAACTTGTTGTCTTACACTGTGGTACAGAGCGGACTGGCTTTTGTCATTTCCCCACTATAGCGCTGTCTTCAGAGTTATCATATATAAGTATCAGTGGATGTGGGTACAGTTGGGTTGTCCCCATGCATAGCATGTTTTATTTATTTGTTTTGTGTTTGTGCTGACAGTGTTTTGAGTTTAACTTTATGGGGTTGATTTTTTTAGATTCATCATTTAGGAATGTCAACATTCTGTGTGTAATCCTTTTCCAAGACTTTTAATCTCCTTCATGATTCCACCTCAGTCACCATCTCCCTCTTCTCTTTTGTTATAATATATTTTTTTACCTCCTTTACTTCCATTCTCATGCCATTAATCCTCCTGTCTGCAAGCTTTCCCATTCAATTTCCTGCAACTCTGCACTCTTTACTGCTAGTGCTGTTTCCTCTCTTCCTCTTTACCCATCTATCCTGCTGTCTTCCTAGATGCTTTATTACTCATGGTTCTGTGCGTTGCACCAATACTCCTTTCTGACTGGCTGAGCATCTCTATTCCCCTCCTTTTCTCCTTGTAATATTGACTTATGAATGGCCAGACCAAGCTTTCTTGTTTTTTTTCTCTTCAGCAGTTGTCACTGCTGTGTACACCTGTCCTTACACCTTGGCTTATTTTTCTTGTTCTCTCTTTCATAAGAATACCTGTTTACTTTTTTACCATTTACCGTTACCATTGTAATTCTTCATTCTGTTCTGATCATTTCTGCCAATGTCTGCCTTTCCTCTGTGTTAATCCCCCACCCTTTCATACCCCATCCTGCCTATTGACCTGCAGCTGCCTTCTTTCTCCAGTCCCAGTCTGCTCTTCTTGCTTGACTAGGCAACCCACTGCCATCTCTAGCTTCCATACTCTCCCCGTAAGGTCTCCATTATCCTGCAAATTCCACATTTATTGTAATCCGTAAGGTCCTTGCATCAGACAACCATGCGATATCTCAAGGAGTTTAAAATATCACTCTTTACACTTTCCCTGCACTCTGGTGACTCCTTTAATGCTGTCAGTCTCCCACACTTTCCCTGCACTCTGGTGACTCCTTTAATGCTGTCTCATTCTTGGAGTCCTCATTTATTTATTTATTTATTTTTATTTTCACAGATGCATCTTTTTTTCAGTATTGTTTAGTCAGGTCTCTCTACGTCATGTACTGTTTTTGACCAGCTAAACAGCTGATAAATGTGCACATACCATATCAGTTGACCTTCAAAATGACATCTGTAGTGGGGACATTTCATACACTCTTCACTTTCCATTTGGATGGGTGGTCATTTAGCCAACTCATATCAGAGGCTTTAGCCTTAATTATTACAAGTTTATAATCACATAGCCTTGTTGGTTGCTTTTCATACTTCCAAATGTGATTCTTTTGTTCCCATTAGTGGCTATGAACTGGGACTTCTGGTGATTAGGCTTTAATTTCATCATGGCAGGCTTATTCAGAACTTGGATAGTCAGTACAATTCACCCGAGTCTTTTTTAGATGCAGCTTGTGGCTATAATCTTTCTGAGATTCAGTAATTTGTGGGTAAGGAGGTTTCCATTACCTCCAGTGTTCTCAGAATTAGTTGGCATAAATTAATGGGGGTGTGGGGGACATGTCCTGCCATATTCAGGTGCAGTTGGGTTTACCCCCATGTAACGATACATTTTTAATAACATCATTGTTTCTACAGTTTGAGTCTTTGGGAGCAATGATTTGCAGAATAATGTTTCTGACTTTGGCTAATTGTGACCAATCCTTTGGGGACAGTGTACATACCCTTATATCAGGGAGTGGCATATGAAGGAGTCTAAATATGGTAGCCTGGAAGCAAGAAAGAAATAGCCACCTATAGCTTCCCTAGAAGGAGAACCTAAGAGTCAGGATTCAACCAACTACATATGGCCCTAGAGAATCTGCTGATATAGTGACTACTTCCCTATCTGTCACTTCTAATTCAGCAACATGCCAGCAGATGAATGTAAAGGGCATGTATAGTGTTAAATGGAGGCCAAACAATACCTAATGAATAAAGATTTGTGTACAATAGTAACAATTACAGTGATTTCTGCAGTGAGCAGAGATTACAGTGTAGCATGGAAACAAATCAAGACCACACTTTTCATATTTTTGGTGGCTAATGTCAATCAGAAGCTGTTAGAAATATCATTGAGAAACAGTACCTTTTTACCATAATCAAATAATTCCATCTTTTCTTACTCTAGATGCATTGTAATTGATCAGTAGACATTGGAAAGGGGACTGAAAAAGAAAAAAATATATATAAATGATAAATGATACCGCAGTATGGGCAAGTAAAGTAGCCAGTAAGGCAGAATGTGACTATTATCATGAGTGTGTCAAACCATGTAAAGAAATATTTACATAAATAAAAAAAAAAACATACATAAAGAAATATGATGTAAGAAAACAAAACATTAGATTTGCTGAACAGTGCTTCAGATTTAACACTGAGCTGAATTTTGAAAAATCAAAGTGTTTCTATTTATACCAATAAGGGCAATCTGAGCACCTCTGTTACACAGTAAGGAACCCCTGCCAGGTTCTCTGGCTGCCTGCTGAAAAAACACAATGCCTGAGATATCCAATACCCAGAAAACATGCTGCAAGCTATTACTGTTGCAGAAAGAATAATTGGAAGCAACAGAGTTTTTAGCTATCTATTTAATATTGCTGAAGATTAACTTTATTGGTAGCTCCTGACTGTTTCTGCTTTCCAATAGAAATGAGTGGAGTGTACATGTAGGTACAAAATAGCACAACACACTTGATATTCTGATGGCTAATGAGGGATTCACTGAAGACTTAATGTTTTAGCCTCCATCCAAGTGAGACCCCCTTGACTGAAACAATGCCCTTGAGCCTTCCCATGCAAAAAAAAGCATACAGCCTACTTTATACAGAAAGAAAGGTGAAGCAAAAGTTCACTGAACACTTCTAGCTTAATAATAGTATCTTATTTTGCACACACACACACACACACACACACACACACACACACACACACACACACACACACACACACACACACACACACATGGTATTTATTTTTGTGCCCTTCATGTAACACTCCTGTGGCTTATCAAATTGTATAATTTCTCAACACAGTATCGTTTGCATTCTTTATATCAGGAAAAAGTATATATATATATATATATATATATATATATATATATATATATATATATATATATATATATATATATATATATATATATATATATATATATATTAAATATGATTGTTCTCTAAACATGATTCAATTTACAATTTGTTTTTCCCATTCACGTCATTATGTTATAAATCTGCTCTGCTTGTAACTGTTTGAACTTCATCTCAACAAAATATGGAGATATATTGTAAATATAACTGTTTGTCATCCTAAAAAGTTATTACAATGTTTTTTCTGTTATCACCAATACTTTGGGTCTTGCTTCTTTCTGGTAATATCCTTCCATTAGTAAGGTGTTGCTCTTCACATTAGTGCTATTGCATTGCAAATCTTCTGTTTGTATCTGATTGAACTTTGGAGTTTTTCTCCTCAGCCCTCTGCTACAGTGGGATTTTTGATCCTTTTGTTGACAAGCAGAAAATGCAGATAGATAGCTAGATAGCTAGCTAGATAGATAGATAGACAGATAGACAGATAGATAATTAAATAAATAAATAAATAAATAGTTGTAAGCTCAAAACTGTTGTATGCTGGAATACTCTCACTTGCAGACACAGCCGTCCTGCAGTTATTAGTAGAGGTCACTCTCTGACAAGAGAAAACTAGCAAATTATTCATTAAATTCAGCTGTCACTAGGGGGTAAGCTCTAGTGACCACTGAAAATTAACAAAGTATTTGTTTCATTTGGCCAGCACTAAGAGATGAGCTCTGTGGTGCACATCTGTGTAAGAATGAAAGTTGTACTATGTGGTGGACTTCTTTTTCATTAATTGTACCCTAAATTGCTTTGTCATTTTACTTAGACAGTTGCACCTTGGAAAAGTGATTAAATGGGGATCTACTACATCTCTCCAACATTCAACTATCTGAAATCTTAAGTGACTAAAAAAACCTGAAGCTTCATCCTGACAAAAAAACTTACAAAAAGCATTTTTTGCAGGGGTCTTGTTCCATGCATTCCATGTGGGGGCCTGCATCTCCATTAATTAATGTGCTTACTTTTTGTTGTATAACTATGGAGAAAGGTAAAAAGACTACACAAATTAATCCCTGACAACAAGTAAATAGAAACCTCCCTTGCAGTGATTTTACATACAAGACAAGGATTACCAAGTTTAAAACCTCTGATTTTAATTTGATGAACTGAACCCTCATCAACTGATAATTCATTGACTACTAGAACTGCCATGTAAATGAAGATAATGATTTATGCAAATAGTATAGTTATAGAAATTATCTTGTTCAGTTTGTTAGTATGGCTCTAGAATGGAAATTTGATATATAATAGATGTATATAATCTTAGCAAACAATGTGTCTCATAAACAAGATTAGAAATAACCATTTCAACAGTATTCTGTTGGTTTCTCATTAAAATTCCGAGGACCACAATTCCAATCCCTGATACAATAAAAATTAAACTTAAGGTCATACTGAAAGCAATGAATGATAAGACTATTTGATACAAGGGTAAAGGTCACCTGTCATCACCCTGTTAAATGTGTATACTAACTCCAAAATCTCTGGATCTTAGAGTATGGGTAACACTGAAGTACCACAGCCCTGAATTTTGTATGTTCTACTACATTTGAAATGTGTATTTTTATCAGTCCAAAGATGGCATATTGACTTGTAGAATTGTGACAGGTAGCCAGATTTTCTATATTTGAAACACAGCCCAGCATCCTTTATGTAAACTGCAGGTTCCCCAATTTTATCACTTTTAAAAAATTGCATATTCTATAATACATGTATGTTATGAATCTGTAGATACAGATTAAAGACATTTAATGGTTAACTTTGAAAACATTCAGCGATTTGGAAGCCAAACATTACTGATTCATTATTTTGGGAAATTTTAATTATATTTAAATCAATAGACACCAGAATGCAAAGATTGACTTGTTGCTAGGATACAAAACTTTCTGCTGTTATCTTTGCTCATAACTTTCCCGTTATAAAAGAAAAGTACTTTGCTTGGAAACTTAAAGTAGTTGGTATTTAATAAGCTTTAATTGTGCTGATAAATGGTTTAGACACTGTTGGAATGCAAAAATAAGACGGCTGGAAGTGTTATGTCTGTTACACATCTCCCATCATTTTAGTGTATTCTGTTTGATGTCTGTAATCAGCACATTTTGTCTGCTGATGTCAGGTGTTTATTTATAATGTATTTATTTACTTATTTATTTATTTGCTTGTCTTTGTTTGCTGGGAAAGCCCGATTGGGTAATAGCCATTTTCAGCTAATGCCCATGGAGAAAAGCTCCATTTGTTTATACTGCATTATACTAAGTTCCAGTTAAACACAGAGTAGTTACATTTCTATTTACATTTACACATAAACATTAGTCACATTTATACATTCTAAGATTTTACAGAGGTGGAAGTTACTAAAGAGAAAGCCCACTTAATGGATTGTACAGATAGGAGTTATGTGTAAAAATAGTTTTGCCATTTCAGTGAGAGGTTGAGAGTATTTTAAGTAAAGTATTTAGAGAGTATTGTACATTGAACCCAAAGTCTTAACCTTGTGATGAGCATATACAGGACTAGGACTGGTTAAGATGTTGTTTAAGCAGTGGTTTAAAACTAGTGAGTTTGTCAGTGAGTTTTATTTGTCTGGGGATACTATTCTAGAGTTTAGCAATGTATTGGGAGAAGAGCAAGTCTTCTACAACATTATTTGACTTGTTTGTAAGTAATAAGAGTTTGTTAGTAGAGTGGAGGTCCCTTGCTGGATAGTAGGGCAGTAAAAAGGTTTGTAGTGCAGGGCATTTGTCTAAATGATGAATGAGTTTGTGTGCTGTAGTTTGTTGTGAATATGTTAGGTAATTGTGGAATTCAAACCAGTTGAATTGCTTTCAGCTATGACGAAGGTGGGTCCTGTGAGGGAAATTGGTGCCAAATTTAGTTATTTTTATTGTGGCAGGAGACAAGTTTCTTTCTTTGAGTGTTGTTTAAGTTTGTTAGGATAGGAGTGGTGTATAAGAGGGTTGGCAATAAGAAGATGGCGGCTAGAGTTTTTCTTGCAATATCTGTAAGGAATACATTGATCCTATAAAGGGAGCCTAATTTCTGGTGTATAGATTTAATGGTGTGCAGTATATGCTGGTCATATTTGAGATTGTCATCTATTATAATGCCTGTAAGTTTACTGTGAGTTACAGTTTCTATGACAGTTTTATTTATTGACTTTATGTTAAAAGATTGCTTTTGATTTTGGCAACTTTTTGAGATAAAAAGCATTAACTTAGTTTTCTTGGGGCTGAGTAGGAAGTTTGATTCTTTGAGTCAGATTTCTACAGAGGAGAAAGAATTTTAGGCAATGGCTTGGACTTTATTTATTGTTGCGGCTACGCATATTAATGCTGAGCTGTCTGCATACTGAACTAAATGAGCATGGTGAGTGGTGGTGTGGAGGTCAGTAATAAATATATTAAATAGCAAGGGACACAGGATAGAGCCCTGTGGGACATCTGTAGTAACTGGTTGAAAGGATGAGTAGGTTTGTTGCCATTTAATGGTTTGTTGCCTTCCAGATAGGTAACTAAGAAACCACAACAAGGAATACTGTGAAAATCCTATTTAACAGAGTCACATGGGCAGCTGGTAGGGTGAGACAGTATCAAATGCCTTTGAAAAGTCTAAGAACATGGTGGGCACAAGCAGACCATTGTTTTATGTTGGTTTATTATATTGGAAAAATGCAGTAGTGGTGCTGTGCCTGGCCCTAAAGCCATGTTGTGTTTCTGACAGCAGGTTATTTGAGGTTAGGTATTGCATCAGAAGGGGAGAGAATCGTTATTGGTCTATAGTCATTAAATGCTATAGATGTGCTGCCTTTGTGCAGTGGTATGATGCAGGATTTTTTCCACAGTGATGGGACATATATTTCTTCTATGAATCTATTAATTATTATGGACACAGGGAAGGCTCTGACTACTGCCGCTATTTTTAGGTAGTCTGATGGTAGTTAGTCTAAAGCTATGGAAGAAGTTTTTAGTTTAAGAAACAACTTCAGTATGAGTGAGGTAGGTACTGGACTAAAACTGAACAGCTGTGGATGGTTTTGATTGGACAGGGGTAGAGAGAGGGGGACAAATGTATTAGCATCTAAGACAGATAATATTGATTGCATAAAGTAGGAATTAATCTGTGTGGGAATAGAGTCTGTCATATTGTCTGTTTTTTTAGAGGGAGTGGTGGTCCTGCCAGGGTGGAGTGGTGTATTTCGTGATGACCAAAAAAGTTTGGGTTTTTTTATGTTTGTCTTGTAGGTTGGTATATTATAGTTGCTTATCCTGTTTGACATGGAGTTTTGAGGTTTCTAAGATGTCTAACTTGCTGGAAGGAATTTTGAGTTCTATCCTATAACAAATTTTTTCAGGCTTTATCCCTTTTTATTGTGACTTTTTTGTTTCTTCTGTCGGCCATGGTGCGGGGTTAAACTTTACTCATTTATTATATACTGGTGCTAGATTATTTAAGGTCTGTAAGAATATGTTATTAAAGTGTTCTACAGCAATATCTAGTGGCATTGTCCTAAGTGCATTCCAGTTATATTGTTTTAGTGTTTCATTGCAAATATCTTTGCTGAAATTGGTTGTATTTCATATTTGATTATAAATACGTTTCTCTAGGTTATGGTGAGTTATAATGGCATATGTTGGTATGTGGTTATTTATGCTATTTGATAGGCAGCCTACTTTTGTCAGTTTGTGTGGTTTGTTAGAATCCAGTCTAATGTTGAGTGTCTCCCCAAAGTTTTATTGATTGTAATTGTGTGGCTATTAATTGCCTTAAGTTGTACACGTTTATGGATTCAGTGGGGTAGTGGAATTTATGAGTTTCTAGCTTATATTTATATCTCTAAGTATTATAGTTTCATGGTTAATTTGTTGGAATATCCAGTAAAGGATGGTTTTCAGCAGTATCAGTGTTATCACCCGATGGTATATAACTTCAGCATTGTAAAATTTGAGTATTTCCTGTGGAAATAAGACAATGATTAGGGATTTTTATAGATGATTGCTATACCACTGGCACACTTGTTTGTTGTATCTGGGGTGGGGGGGGGTGGGGCTCTCATTATTCTTTATTTCTTTTTTTAACCAGGTTCAGTATTTATGACTACATTATGAGTGTATGTGGAAAGGTAGGCATGTATGTTATGGATTTTATTGCACATACTTCTTAGGTTCATATTTAGTAAGATGAGTTTGGGTTCTGTTTTTTGTTGAGAAGTATTAGGACACTAGTTTATTTTGGGGATGGAAGTGATGGTTTTATGAACAGTGGGACATGGGTTGGGGTGAATACTTCCACACATTTTTTAATTGATATTTTACAGAGGGAAGAGTGTGGCCAGTTATATTTTGGTCTTGTTTTGGTATATGATAGTAAATTTTGATACTTAGTTTTGAAATATTGATAAGATAAATAAATCAGATTACATTTGCTTGTAGAGATATGATGTTATGGAAAAAGACAGGCTCAGTAGATGATGATATTCATTGTGAGGATTAGTTGAAGTGCTAAGTATTTGAAGGATGTGGATTTGATAATTTGATGATGAAGGCTAGACGAGTGAAGAGGAATAGTAAAATAATCTGAGTTAGGGGCATCTTATTTAACTTTGTTATAAATTAGGGTTAGAAAATGTGTGTTTAGGAGGGTACTGGGTTGGTTGTAGAGATGCAGTTTGATAGTTATAGGGAGACAAGTATTAAGACAGTTTGAGAGAGAGTCTTGGGGGTAAACTAGATTGGGTGCTACTACTGGTAGTAATTGACTGTTTTTCTTTTGGAGTGAACTGATGCTATTGGTTTGAGGAACATGTGGGTGGTACTATGGAAGTATAACTGTAGATCAATGGGGGTGGGTTGGAATTGGGGGTAGGATAGGGGTATAGAGTGAGCGTGAGCATTAGCATGGGCAAACAAAGTGGGTTGAAAATTTGGAAAAGAGACTGAGATAAAACAATCAGTGATTGACTTTAAACAGCCACAAATCTGTCGAAAGAGATAAGTAAAAGAACAACACAGTTTAAAAGGGGTCTGTGCTAGTTGATGAAAGTCTTAATTCTGTTGCTGTATGACATAGTTTTAGCCAGAGAATTAGTCAAATATCACCTTGACCTGACTAATGGTGATAACAGTAACTGCACTCGACTGTTTGAAGAACTGTGTAATCTAAGGAGGTTTCTATGGACTTTGAAATACAAAGTCCAAAGGCTATCCAAATTCCCCAGATCAGCAAAATAATGAGAAAAGGTAAGCCAGAATGCAGGAGCACAGCTCTTGAAAAATACTAGCTCAGAAAGTAGTTACACAAGAAGAGAAATAAATGTAAGGAAGGGAAACAGTGGACTGCTAAAAACAGTAAATGGAGCACAGATAAAGGAAAAAGTACCAATGAGACTTCTGTGACCTAAGAAAGTAGAGCTATTATAATGGACAAAGCTCTTGAATTAGGCTGCCACAATATTTATAATTTACATAAAAATATAGCCTGCATATTGGTGTGCAAACTGCAGACTTCACTGTTACATACATATCTATTTACTTGCAGGGACACTTTTATTGCAAAATAAAAACACACTACTGAGACAGCTGAGTGCACTGAATCAATGTTAACTATGCACAAAAACTACCTCAGAGCTGAAAGTGGTTTAATAACTATCTCAGGCAAGTTAAAATAAGAAAAGAAGGGGGGACCTAGGGTGACTTCCTTGAAGGCATGCAGTTCCACTAAAGAAAGACAGGAGGATATAAATCATGGGAATAGCAAGTCCTGAAGAAGTGAAGAATACACATGAGAAAGAAATAGTCTGAGTAAGATAAGTATGAATAAACATTAGTGTCTATTAGGAAGTAGAGAGTAAAAGCTGATCAGCAGGATGTCACTGGAGGAGGTTTTGCAGACTATAAGGCTATTGTTTACAAACTAGTACACTGAAGTGCTTGTCTTCAGACTAGTCACCATGTGGGCTAAAATACACTCAGAAAACTGGATGCCCCTAAAGCCTACTTAAAACACAAGGGTAGAGGTAGTACACAGTTTGTCTCAAATAAATGATGGGTGAATTGATTGGGCTCAGCCTGCCTGTTGGATAAGTCTGCTATGTTTATGCTTTACGGATGTTTCCAGTGAACCTGTTGAAAAAAAAGAGAAAAAAAAAAATGAAATATTCAGGGTTCAGTAGAAATCCAGTTTAACTACTATGGGATGAGCTACATGCAACAAAACAATGCCACCAGTAAATGCATTGAAATTGTAAGCGGTTTCTTAATAAATATAGAATGATTTGTTCTAATACATTTGGTGTGATGGAATCATTTGGCTTTCCACCTTAAATAATGCATCCACAGAAACAAACAGTACTATTTTGTTAACAGTCTTGCAAATTAAGTACATCAATCTTTTCAAAAAGCAGCCCTTTAGCACCAAAACAACAAAGGAACACTGGAAAATTAAGGATAAAACAGAAATAAAAATTGCCAGCATAGCTTCAAACCTCACAGTGACTTTCAACTGAACAAATGTTTTAACAAGCACTTACTTTAACTTACATTCCAACAAGCTCTTTTTGGCAATAAGGGACATGATAGTGCTATGAGATCCCTGTTGGTTTAGGTTACTTTTCTAGCTAAATTAACACCATTTGTAAAGAGTTATGCTAATAAAATAATATAATTATAATTGTAATAAGAACGAACAAAGGATATCCCAGAAACAAGGCTGAAGTAAACGTTCTTTAATAAAACCAAATAAAATATTGAGAAGATAAGCATTTTTGTACAAAGTGCTTCTTCAGTCTGAAGTTTTACAAAAATACAGGTGAAATCTTATACTTTTTACAGTAAGTATCACAGGATCTTTTACATCCAGCTGAGCTATCACTATTTCAGGCAGATGAGTCCTTGGATAATGTTTACTCTAAAGGATGGTACGTCAGGGCTGCAGCACCCTCATATACTGCATTACATTGGCTGTACTTTGAAAACAGAACTGTAAGCTTTCTGATTCTCTTGGCATCAAAGACAAGTGTGCTACCTGATAAGTACCTGTTGCTACTAGGAAGATCACCTGTGACTGACACTAACACGTATAAGTATACATTAGTGAGGACAGAAAAGAACACTACCTGCAGGAGCACTTCATGTGAGTTCCAAATATTCACTTACTACTAGGACCTTTGCCTGTGATCCATCTGTGCTACTTATGAATGACGTATAGCCGTATCACTGACTTCCTTTCCACTGCCTGTTTCAGACCTTACAAAGTGCTCATCACTTGGTTCAATGACATCTAGAGGTTTCAGGACTCTTGCATTTCTGCCTGACCTCTCCTTCATACAGCATGTACACCATAGACCACCAATGTCTAACTCTCCTGACATCACACATACTCTGTGGGTCCTACTAGGGACTTGGGAACATTTTGACAGTGAACACTGGAGTGGGGGCCTGACAAACCCAGTCTTGGTTATTAGCTACCTCATAGTAGTAGTCACTGAAAATTCCCAGCCATCAATTGTTTTTAACACATTCAAATAAACATGTAGACTGTCCAAGCTATGATTAATCTGTTGTTGTATGTGCTGCACTGGTAAAAAGTCATACTGTATTTAGTCGAATTTATTCACTGTGTCAGTGTAATGCAAGCTGACCTCTGTTCAGTGATCACATGGTCTAATATACTTAAAGAATCGGCTGTAAGCAGTAGCAGAGGAGGTGTTCTGCTTCACCTAAACAGACTACATTTCAGAGAGTGTAATGTGAAAAATGTAAATACTGCATCTAGTTTATATGAGTGGTAGGAGCTAATGATTGTTTGACTTATCAGCCAGGCTTGTGGAGTCATTTTTTTCTATAATTAAGATGAATATACTATACAAAATGCAAAAGTCTTAAACTAATCTACCTGATAGGTAGGAAGTTGCCAAAAGAATTTGGTAAGTACAAAAAAAATGGTAGAAAATATGCGAAGTCTGCAACTAATTGCTTGAGTGGTGAGATGTAGGGACTGCATCAGCTCACATGACTGTTCATTCTAAACGACTTCGTACATCGGTCAATAGAGCAATTGTGTTCATTTACATGTCTTGTCCTATATTATTAACAAGTCCATGTGAGAGAACTCTGTGGTAGTTTTTTTTCATGCACTGGATGTTAAACAGCAATTTCTGTTTGTCCTGCAAAAGATGAGTAGTTGATATACTAGCATTACCTGTAGTAAATGCAGTATCTATATTTAACAAACTGCCATCTGTGTCTGTTCTGCATTTAGCTCAGAAGCTTGGTGTCTCAGCAAATATACAAAACAAAACAAAAAAAAAAAAAAAAAAAAACACTGTTTCAGTGTTTTTCTCCACCCTTCAACTAATATAATAAACTCCATGGTCATACTACAAAGGGAAGGGGGCACATATCCAGAAACGGCACTTAGTGCCTGCACAAATGCCTGAGAATGATTTTTAATGGAAATGACAGCCTTGTCAGAGTCAGATCTCTGCGAGTTTCGGCTCTGATAATCTGTTTTTACAAAGCATAGTGTAGCTGATTTTTTTCCCCAGCTGGAATGATGGCGTAAGAAGTTCTCAACCACACCAAGGAATAACACAAGTATTTCCGAATGTCAGTCATTAGACTGGGGAGCACTGGCAATACTTTATTTGTAATTGCAAAGAATCATCTGTGGGATATTTTCATTTATATTTTTACTTAATAAACATGTCATTGATTTGAAAAAATGAAAAAGGGTAGAATCATAAAAGAAACATTAGAACATTATATATTTTTGTTGTATAATTAAAGAATATTGTGGTGGAAGAATTTAAAGAAACTGAAAGTAAGACAATAATTCTTTGCACCATACAGAACCGAATTTGTAGATTATTTGAATCAGTTTAGTAGTGGTATAAGATTTCCTACACTGTGTGGTTGAAGGCCATTACATTCAGTTTAATACTTCCACATGATATTCTACAATGTGCAAATGATTTAGAATGCTGTCCGGTGCGATTCTCAGCTAGAGTGTCTTCTGCGTGGAGACATGCGTGAATGGGCGTACCTTCATTGAAGGTTGTGCGTCAGGCCTGGCAAGCCGGTATGTAAAAATCAACTGCCAATCATTAGCGGACCGGAGTTCTGCTGTGGCGACCCCTAACTGGGAAAAGCCGAAAGACACAAACAAACTAAATTCAGTGCAATGCTGCACAGGATACCATAGACTGTAACACTGAACTTGTAGTGCAGTAAAATAAGTAGTGACTAAGGAAAATTACTTGCAATTTCATAAAAAAATTGTGTCACACAATGATGAGTGTAGTTAGAAAACAGTTAGAGGTAGCCAGGTATGCTCAGTCTTGTGTTTATCTAGTCTGGTCAGCTAAGAGACAAAATGGTTCATGAATCAAATGAAGAAATGCAAAAGAAATGCTCCTAAAAAGAAATCAAGAAAGGAAAATAGAACAGCAATAACTAGAGCTTAAGAATGTTAACAAAATGTATAATATAAATAGTATGGTCTGAAAGAAAAAAAAACAGAAACAACACAATGAAAATGTAGGACAGTGAAACCAAGCATTTAAAGTAAGTGGATACTAGAAAGCCAGTTTTGGAAGCAAATGGCAAAATAAATTAAAAAAAAATAAGTCACTTAGGAGACAAAAGGGTTTTCCTATCTTCTGAGAAGTAAAATGTCTAATTAGGTATTACATGCGTTGGTTTTATGAATAAAGTCTTGGTCAGGTAGTATATAACCTTTTAGATTCCTTTAGTGATGCAACAGGCATGTGAATTCATAAAGAAGTACCTAACAATTTTAGGAATGATAATAATTTTGGCTCTGCCCAAAATGTAATAACAGTCAAGACAGAATGTATGGAGTAGACTTACATTACATTATTTTATATTATATCCGAGGTTTGTTGTAGTACAGTTTACATCTTCAAAGGAAAAATGGAAGACAATTTACCCCACCAAAGAAGAATCAATACTTTCAGACAGGAATTGAGATTGTGCCTTAATGGGGTTGTTCTATATGGTTTTATTTATTCATACTACTAGGCATTGAAATTATCAAATCTATCTTAGAGATGTTGGAAGTTATAAAGAAATCATTAGGCTAATTCCTTAGAATTTTTAGTATATAGTCATTTATAAGGGGGAAACCAATAATGCATTTAAAAGCCCGGGTCCTGAATGTTTAAAAAGTATTAATAATAACATTCTGTCATACGGTAAGTTATAAATGAGAAAACAACGGTAATGCATTTATAGATATCTGTCTATCTACATATCTATCTATATCTATCTATATACATATATATATATATATATATATATATATATATATATATATATATTTATATATGTGTGTGTATTACCATATATCAAATACACCTAATGTAGACACTCTAAACATCAGTGAAATAACATCAAAAAAGACCACATTGACACAAAAGTTTGCATGTGTACAGAAAAAGCCACATCAGTGTAAAGTTTGAATGATCTGAGACTCTACATAAATTGTTCAACCTCAGCCTAATAGCAAGTTTTGTACCTGCTGGCTGGAGAACAGCCACTGTGGCCTCTCAGATATACAGATATAGGTAATTATAGGTTCATAAGACTCATTAACCTTATATGCAAAGCCATGGAACTTATACCAGAACCTGTTTATGTAGACACGGGCAATTCAACTGATTTAATCTTCACTCAGTTAGGTTTTGTGATGGGCAGGTCCTACCATTGACTCAAGTAAACTTCTTTGCAAAGGTTACAGAGCATGCGGACAGTGGTCACTACATTCAAACTGCTTTTATCCTGAGCAGGTCAGTGCCTCTGATACTATCTTCTATACTGGTATTATTGAAAAATTAGACAAACCTAATGTAGAACCCTATGTTTTCAGCTGGATCTTGAGGTGGCTGGCCAGCTGATACCAAGTTATATTAACTGATGCTATACTCTCAGAATACAAAATTGTAACTAGTAGTGGTACCACAGGAATCAGCTCTGGGCATCTCCTGTTTGGCATTTATATTCCAGACATCCAAGCCAATATCTCAAAAGTGTGGTTGACCAAGTTTAATGATGACTGCAAGCTGTGTACTGATATCTGTTGCTCTATTGATGCTAAACTAGTCAAAAGGACTAGAATATACACAGACTTGGTGTACTAAAAATGGTCTCAAGTTAGATGCAAAGAAAGTGCAACATAGTAACGTTCACCAAAAAAGCTGCTCCCACCTCATGTGTTATAAGTGGTACTTCTGATCAAACAGATATGGTCGTAAGAGACCTGGGTACCAATGTGAATAGTTCTCTCTCTTTTTCTTTCATTCATTATGCTCCCACCATAGTTAGAAAATCCTATTTGGCCCAGGTAATTGCCAAGGGAATATCTACAGATCCAAAAAAGTTATTTTACCACTGTATTCTTCCCCTTATAAGACCCATCTTTAAATTTGGTATGTACAAATCCATGCATATCACTCAACCGAAAAAAGCCTCAATAATTTTTAAGGAAATTAAAGGTCCCAGTCGCTTCAATTATCCTGGTAGACTAGTACAACTCTTCTTATACTAAGTAGCATATTAGCTGCTTGGAGGTAACATGTGATCCTCTTTTCAACCCCCCCCCCAAAAAAAAAAAAAAAAAAAAAAAAAACAGTCCTATTTGACCTCTTCTTTGTAAAAATAAGGCTGTTGCAAACACCCTTACTAAGAACATAAATCTACACCAAGAAGTAAACAAGACTTGTGAAGGGATTAGTTACTAAGTAAATATATTATCAGCCTATGGAATAAGTTACCACTACAGGAAAGCAAAATATTTAGTCTGTGACTAGTTGTGATGATTGGATGGGTAGACAGAAATTTTCACCAGGGTTATCATGTACAATCATCCTCAGTTTCGGAGGTTAGCACTATTAAGTGTTTATAAAGGCTGTCAAGGATTTTTTAAGTGTGTCTGCTTAAAGGTGTTTATGGCAGAAAATGAGCATTTCAGTAAATTTCATAAAGTGTAGCAGTGTTTGCAAGGCTATGTATTGAAAGATGAAAAATACATTCATAGTTTAGATTGTCATGCTTAAACATTGAGTAGTCTTCAGGAAGCTTTATTGTCTTTGAATAGGAATTGCACCCTTAGTTAGGCTTTGTTTAGCTTTGAATTAGAAGTTAGCACTTTGATTTTAACCAAGGAGCTATTGAAACAGACATCTTGATGACACTTTAGGAAAAGCAACTAAAATGGATGCCAAGAGTATAGTTGGGATTTTGCTTAAGTTAGAATTGCCAAAATTAGTGATTATGTTTGGCCAATGAAAGTTTTAAAATAATAGCATAAGGAGGAATTAGTTGGTTGATATATTCACCAAATATTAGTCTATATTGTTGAGTGACAATTTTTTCTGACATCATGCAGTTCTAACACATTCTTGGTTTTATATTATAACTGTTAAAGAATGGCAAGTTTTTGGTGCACATTTACTTGGTTCCCTTAATCTGTGAAACCCCTACACAGGTGTAGTAGCAACTGTAAAGTTTTAGGCCAAGCAGATGCATAGTGTATGGCTGGATAATTGCACAAATTAAATTCATATGACACATAAGTAGAACATGCCATTTACAGTATTCCATATTATCGTGGCATATACTACTTGAAGTTGCAACCAACATGTTTAAAGTTGAAATTCAAGAATATGTTAGGGGATATGGCAAAAGGAAATCAGTACAGCTATGATGAAAAACATTTTATAGAGACACCTTCAAAGGCCATATCAGAAAATAAATGAAGAGCTATGTTTGCCTTTAGTTGTATATGAACTAAAATGATTTGGAGAAGATTGAGGCATGATATATTGTTAAGTGTACTACTGTTTATCTTTTTGTATTGGATGCTTATCTTATGTGATGGATAGCTAACTGGTTGTCTGACACCACCCATGTGGTTGGAATAGCAGGTGCCACTTCTGAAAGCAAAACAGTTGCCAGTGGTGTACCACAGGGCTCATTTTGGGGCTCTCTCTTATTTGGCATATATTTCTCAGACCTTTAGGCCAGCAATATTGACCTATTGTTAACGACGTTTGCAGATGACTGTAAATTGGATGTTGTTATTTGATTGCCAACTTACCCACAAATACTCCAACATGGCTTAAACCATGTTAAAAATTAGTGCAATGGACAATGGTCTTAAATTATATGTAAAACAAGTGTAGCATAGTTTGTTTTGGTAAACAAAACAGTTTTATTTACCCTATATGAGATACAATCTTTCCAATCAGATACTGTTCTAAGGGATCTGGGTACTTTTGTTGATAATTCCTTATCATTTGACCATCATGTCTCCACAGTAGTTTGGAAAGTAACTAATTTCTTAAAGTTAACTTTTAATTGTACACACGGCAAAGTTAATTACCTTAATACTACTATTTGTAAGTCACAAGATGGTTTTAGTTAAGTTATTTATAGGAAAACAATATTTAGTAATGCAATTCTGAAGTTTTTATTCCATGACTTATAAGAAAAGACTAATCACATGTCAGTTTATCAGACTCACACAAGAGGTTCTCCTGTTTGATTCTCGGCTGGAGTGCCTTCTGTGTGGAGTCTGCATGTCCTCCCCACAGTCGAGTGGCCTTTGAAAGACATGCGTGAATGGGCATGTCTTCACTGAAGGTTGGGCATCGGGCTGGCAACTCAGCACCATAAAAATCTACTGCCAATCATTAGCAGACCAGAGTTCCACTGTGGCGACCCCTAACCGGGAAAAGCCAAAAGACAAACAACAACAACAGCAGATGGTTTCCAATAAAACTATGTTTGATTATGAAAGAAGTGAGTTAGAATCTATGCTTTTTGCTAGGGCTTTCCTAGAAATATATGACTAGATATTAGTAGCAATATAGCCACACAATGGCGACACAGATAGAAACTGCTCCTAGGTGTGGGTTTAAGCACGTCTAATGTAGAAAGAGATTTCTGATTAGACACTTGCACTGCTGGTATGCTGGTACAACTGATAGTAAGAACTTTGGAAGAGCCCTTGTTTTACAATATACTGTTGGGTTGAATGTATTATATCTGTTATAAGAAACGATTGGAGTATTTTTAAGACAAATCCAATGATACAGAACAAATTAGAGGAACAACATACTTTTGTATAAAAAATGGCTAACAACTTGAAAAATTTCTTTGATAATCCCTCAGACATCAGTACTACTAAAACTATGATAGGTACTAAAAAGTGAGGGGCTTCCAGACAATGTATACCTATATTGTTTTCAGATTACCAGTTTACTTCTGGCATTTTAGAGCATGGTACATGAAAGAACAAAACAAAAGCTTTTCTCTCAAGAAGGGGAACCAAATTCTTTTTGGTGTCTGAGATCTCTTCCATGAGCGGTGATTTATTGCATTCAGTGGATCTTTTGACATAATTTATTACATGACCACAGCTGGAACCAGAAGTAGCAGCCTTTGGTAAAGATTCTACCACTGAAGAGTCTTTCTCAAGTGCTACAATTACACAGCAATCTATTACTTCATCTTTGGTGCAACAAACATTTTCATAAAGTACTTTTGGAAACAACAAGTATTATTACTTCTCTAACTAATTTAAATGCAATGACTAAATCACTGGTTAACCAGGATGGTTTTGAATGCAATGAACTTGATTCTATGAATTGGTTAAGCAAAAACATTTTTTTTGCTATTAAATATGAACAAAATTCAGATGGATGATTATTATCCATCATTACAAACTATTATGCTATTATTGCTATATTTTGAGAGAAAACTATCTAAACTACGAACCTTACAATTAGACAATAGCTACTTGAGAGAATGTTTGAGACTGAAAATCGTTCCACAGGATTTACACTACAACAAATTTCCAAATTAAATTAACATTGACTCCGGATATTATAGTTTGTGGAGCTGTATGGTAAACATGGTTTTGGCACTATGAGACCATTAATTGAAAGGAACGATTCTATTTTTGAACAATTAATGGATAGAGTTAATGAATTAAATGGAAACATTGGAAATAACTCATTATTTACTTCATACCAGTAATCATATAGTAATGCATTTACTAATGTTGACAACAATCAGAATCTCTTACTAAAAGTACATATAAAAAATTCTAGGGATGTTAAACAGTATGGCATTAATTGTGCATATTAAATGAATAATAAGAAGGAAATTAACCAGTTAATTAATTCCTACAATTCTTGTTTTACTGTTACTGTTTCTAATTCACTTGTTTTGGCTGGGGAGTGTCATAGCAACAACATCACTAGTGATACTAATCCTGTAATCCTGATACTAATGACTCACAGGAATTTTCCTGCTTCAAGATGACCTGAAAGGGTAGCTGCTAGGGCTGTAGGAGCCTCTGACTCTGAACCCCCAAATTTTTGTGTGGATCATACTGGACCTTAAAGGGGTTTTACATGAAGGAAAAAATTATATCTGGGAAGATGTAGGAGTTGAGGAAGGAGAAAGCTGTAGTTAATTTTATAGATCATAACATTACAAACAATATTGTTTGCTGACCTGACATCATATAACATATGCAGGGCGGAGTGTTAATATCACACAAATGATGACAATATTTTAATCTGTACCATTTTTCTTTGTTCAAGAAGGGTTTTACTTTTATTCCTAACATATGGTTTGACTTGAGGAATTTATTAATGGAGCTTAAACTTTTTTACAATAAATTAAATCTGGAGATTTAATTTGATATACCAGAGGAGAAGTGGGTTATTTCAAATGTATTTAACATTTTTTTTTAACTCTACTGTGTACTTCTTAATTTCAGTGTTTGAAAAGGAATATGAAACAGAAATATATACGTATACCAATGCTAAGCAAAAGAATAAACATTACATCCTTTCCAATTAGGAAAAGGAAATGTTCAAAGCCTTATTAGACAACAAGTCTATTCATATAATGAATCCAGATAAAGGGGGTGGCACTGTATTATTTGCTGCTATAGATTACTCCAGCTTTACTTTTGAAATGTTATAAGACGCCAGCACTTCTTCACAAGTGTCATGGAACCAGATGAGCATAGGATATAGCTCAGTTGGCCTATATTTACATGACTGCCTTATGCAAGTGTCAATTACTCAGATAGCTTAGGATTTTTTTTATATATGCCCACCCTTTTATACCATCAAATTTTTGGAATGCCAGAAGAACACAAAGATATATCAAAGTCTCAATTTAGACTAATAGTGGTGGTGCAAGGTTTGAAAACTTATCCACTGGCACTTTTTTATCAGAAGATTACTTAAACCAGTGTTTAATGAGTCTACTGATATGTTGAAAGATTCTTGGGACCTCTGAAGAAGTTTTGAATGAAGAATGAAAGCACTTAGCATTTCATTTCCTGTTGCAGTGTTTCAGTCATTTGGTCATTTGCCTTTGATATACTATGATTTGCCAAAGTTTGTTCACATTTGCCAGGTTTCCAAAGTTTCTTTCTTTTAACAGTTTTGTGGTTGGTGCCATTTACTTATTCTTGGGATTTTTAGGAAGGTTAAAAAATAACTTATGGGATCACAATATTACTTTCCTTACTATAGATATGGTAGATTTATTTACATGTATTCCTCAAAGTAAGGGTGTTGAATTGTTCCAGTAGGCTACTATGACATGCCAATTGCTTTTATCCAAAGAGACACAGTTAATCACATATTTCATGGATCTTATATTAGACAACAATTACATTTATTATGAAGGTGAAATTTACAAACAAAAAAGAGGTGTGCCTGTGGGTGCAGCATGCATCTCAGTTTTTGCAAATCTGGTCATAAAAGGGTGCTCCCAAACAAGTTTTACACTTACTGAAAATTATATTTAAGATACCTGGCTGACTTTTTTATTTTATGGACCATGTCAGATAACATGGTACAAGAATTTATTCAATACTTTCACTTGACAACCATTTCTTAAAGTTTATTTTAATTGTACACAAGACAAGGTTAATTACCTTGATACTACAATTTTTTAAGTCACAAAGATGGTTTTAGTTTAAGTATAGGAAAGCAATATTTAGTCATGCATATCTGCACTTTAGAAATGTTCATCCCATGACTTATAAGAAAAGTCTAATTAGAGGTCAATTTATCAGATTGGCACACATGGTTTTCTATACAACTACTGATTATGAAAGGAGCAAGTTAGAATCTGTTTTTTGCTAGGGGTTGGTTATCCTAGAAATATGGTAAAAGATATGAGTAACAATATGGCCACACAGTGGGGACACAGATGCAAACTGCTCCTAGGCATGGGTTTAAACAAGCCTAATGTAGAAATTGATCCACTGACTGGACACTGTACTACTGGTGCAACTGATAGTAGGCACTTTGAGAGCACCCTTGTTTATAATATAATACTGCGGCTGGATACATTAAATGTATTATGAGAAACAACTGGAGTATTTTTAAGACAAATCCAATAATGTATAACAAATTAGGGGAACAACCTACTTTTGTAAACAAAATGACTAACAACTTGAAAAATGTTTGAGAATTCCTCAAACGTCAACACTACTAAAACTATGACAGATACTAAAATGTGAAGGGCATGCAAACATGAATTTTTCTTTACTTTTTTACCAGACTTGTATTTTGCCCTGGTATTCTTTGTAAACAAAATAAACCAACACTTTTACTGTTTAAGAGTAACCGGCTCTGTTATATAATGTTAAACAATTAGATTAACCACATTTATATTTTATTTGCATATTTTTAAATATTGTATTTTGCATGCAGTATAATATTATTTTATTTACCCTTGATGTTTCATTAGTTAAATCTTTATGGTAAAATGGTAGACTATGTCTTTAAATGGAAAATATCAATTTAAACAAACTTATTTAAAGAAGTCCAAAGAATCACTTCCTGTTTTGTTTCTGAGGAAGTACTTGGAGCCGATTACAATAGAATTTTTTTTAATATAAGGGTGGGAGGTTGGCATAATGGTTAAGGTGTTTCCTTTACAAACACAAGGTGCAGGGTTTGATTCTCACATGGGGTAATTGGGTAGGCTTAAAATGGCCCTCAAGGACAGTTAGCCTAGTACTAGTCTATGAACCTATGAAGTGACCACTTATGCTGAGAGCAGGTGATTTGGAATCTGGTCCCTGTAGTAAGCCTTTTTATACAAAGGGCTTTCACAGAAGTAGGTCACATATACTGAGAGAAAGTCTTTCAGAATCAGGGCAGACTTATACCAAGCGTAACTCCTTTGGAATCTGTTTGGTTATATTTTATGAGGGTGAAAGTACATGAGGTCATAGTAGTATGCTAAAATATTATTTTAACTGCATCAATAAATTATTTACAGAACTGGACTTCAGCTTGGTGACTCCCTTCCTTTTGGTGTCCTGCACATATCTGTGTTGTTTACTATTATAAATATGCAAACACTGTTTTTATATCTTTAAATGTGTCATGTGTTTGTTAATTGTTTAATATACTTTATTACAAAAATGGAAATATGTTGTCTGTCTTGATACTTTAACGGTAACAATATAGATATTTTGTGCTTTTGGTTGTAACTTGCTGGCTGGTCCACAGAAAGGAATTTTTTTTTTTCATTCTTGATCTTTAACTGAAATAGCACCTATAAGCCAGTCTCAAAGCAAGTGCAGAGTTCATTACATGGCCTTTAATAAACTCATTTTTACAGCATCTTGAATCACTTCTGCAGCTTTCTGTGAGTGGAAGTGCAGTCATTTTTGTTTAATTTCAGATCTCTTGTTTGAAAAGTATTCTTGCTATAATTTGTTCTACCTTGGGGCAAAAAGAGTTCTGTGATTTCTATTATCAAAAGTCCCCTGAGAATGGATATGGTGAAGAAAAATCACATCCTTAGGAATGAATGCCAAGGTACTGTCCATAATATGCCTTTTCAAAAAAGTGACTTCTGTTTACGATTACACATTTTCCAGACCTGACATATTCCATTCATTACTCGTATTTCCACTTGGGAAATAGACTGTCATTAATTACTTTTCACTTGCTGGCCATTTCTAAAATTCAAAAGTAGATAATGATTTTTTTTTCTTGTCTGAAATATTTAGTAGTGCCTTATTTGTATAACAAAGCATTATTACACCTTATCTATCCATTTAGCAAGATAACATTTAATGCTTGATAACAGCAGAAGTTTTGGTAATACATATTTGCTAAAGATTTTAGAAAATACAAAAGGAACTGAAGCAACCTACAGGTCCAATTAGTACTTCAGGAAAAGCGTATATGCTATAGTAGTTTCTGCAGTTAGCAGTCACAGAAACATATTTATGTAAAGATTGGAAGATATGCCCCTTTTTTAGAACCAAAGTACTGTATTAAGATACTGTGCAAAGTAAATGCAACAAATATACAAAGAGATGCTCTCTTATTAGGCACAGAATGTATAGCAGAGTAAGCAAAATCAGTGAAAGTATAGAAAGTTTTGAAAACTTGGGAGCTGTTGTGTTAATTGTAGAGCACAGTGATCACAGGAGATGCTTTTGAAATAATGGTACAAATGCAGCTGCCCTCCAGCTTCAACAATTAAACTTCTACATTCTGTGTTTTGTAATCTCTACTGTTAAAAAAGACAATACCCACAGCAGTACATATCTCAATAAGGTATAATGATTTGTATACTCTTTCTTTCTAGATTCTTCATAAAATTGCTCCATTCAGTATTCATAACTACCAAGCAGCTGGTGAGGGTTTGCATGCACTACTTATCAATTTTTGTAATCCAAGCAAGACTGATGAAGCTGATTAGAAATAAAAAAATAGTATGCAATCCTGATTTGCCTTGCATATTTATTGATAACTTTGGTAATCAAGTTCTACCACACATAATTTTGATATTTCTTGTCATTAAAAAATGAACAGACTGATCCTTGACCTTGGTTTTATAGAATCCCTAATTTTACAACATTATTCAGTTGCCTTTCAATGATTCTTATCACTTGGTTATATTGTCATATCTTTAATTACTAAATACTGTACATTTTCAGCATTATGAGGACCACGAGAGCTAAAGACTTAAACCTCGGCACAAGTATGAATAGGACATGCTGGAGGGATAGATTCATAACCCAGAGGCTTCCCATGCTTTGGAACAAGATCCCAGTTCATATCAGGCAGAGCCCCTCACTGACTCTCTTCAAGAGAAATCTTGATGAATGGATGGGAGATCGTAAGTTTACCCCAGGGGTCACATCTGTGTCACTGCTAGACAGGGGCACAGTAAACTAATTCTATTATATAAGGGGACCTTCATTGTGTCACTACTAGACAGAGGCACAGTATTGTAAATTTATTCTGTACATTTTTTTACCATTTCATGGGGTGGCAAAAGTCACATCACTATGGCTAGGCTTACAAATGCCCCAGGGCAGATAGCCTAGTACTAAACTATGAAACTATGAAACTATGCTTACACGTTTTTATTTCTCACCAAATACATTATTTCTTCAGGTCCATGCTGGATCCATAAAATCCCTATATGTTACCACACACTGGTTTGTTTACCATAGAATGATACCAAAGCATTCAGATTGTAAACCCACTAATGCTGCGAAGCAGGATTGTAAAGACCACTTGCATGATCATGCCCAGTTACATACCACCCACCAACTCATTAACAAATAATTATTAGACAGCAAACATTCTTAAATACCTCATTTTTATACACAGATCAGAAAAATGCTGATATTTCATGATATACAATCAATAGTTGGAAGTATTTTTAAAAAGCAATACTTGTAATGAAACATCACAGACAAGTAGAAAATTGTGCACCCTGCTCTTTTCAATATTCCAAAGTAATCAGTTTTATACCTCAAAATTTGTATACAAACACGCAAACAAACAAAACCATTAAAATATACAGGTAATGAAACAACAATTGGGTAAATACTGTGTATGTTGGAGATTTCAACAGTGTAGAGGGAAAACGTAGGTACACTGTCAGCCAAGAGGGTATTTTAAATGCCCTTTTCTTTGCAGAAGGTGGCTTTGTGGGTTCAGATAGTGGAGATATAGCATTAGCTATATGCATGTCTGAAAACATACCTTTAAGTGTGCTGATTAGCCTTCACTTTTGCATGTTAAGCACAAGTGATTTTGTTGCATTTATTTTTGCCAAGGCTCTAATAAACTGACCCCACACCCTTGTTGTTTTCCAGATGGTGTTGGTCATGGTGATATAATGGCCTTAATTAATGGAAAAAAAAAACACTGCAGCAAACCACTCTGTAGAGTGAAAGCAAGCCAACTGTAATCCCCCCCCAAATAAAAAGAATTGATGGAGCCTTAAATAAATCAAAATTGTGAGACCCCCTCAATTTGCATACCATGACATATAAATTTGACATGGTCAATCTAGTCATTAACATTGGAAGACTGGTGTGATGAACAACCACTGGACCAGTAATCAAAGAGCCTCAATCCTCACCACTGGCAACAGTGGGGACATTCACTGAGAGGATGACAAGTACACACACAGTATTTCCAGATGCAACTCTTTGCATCAAGTGCAATTTCCCTTAAGAGCACACAGAGGCCACAGTCAGTCAGGTCTGGTTTCTCCCACTTTCTCCAGATCCCTAATAAAACTCCCCACTGGCACAGTTATACAGTTGAGATTTCAGCCAAGTGACCAAGCCAAGACCGCCAGCACCTTCTTTGGCCAAGCAGTGCTACATGTCCCTGCCCAAGTAGCTGACACACACACTCTTTGAGGTTTGATTTACACACACACACACACACACACACACACACACACACACACACACACACACACACACACACACACACACACACACACACACACACACACACACACACACACACACACACACACACACACACACACACACACACACATGCACACACACAAACATACAGCTGGGAAAGGCTGGCACAGGTTTACTAACTATGCTCCCTCCTTCCCAGACTATAAGGTACTTATTACTGCCACCAGTCACTCCTTTATTAGCTACTTTAAAGTCCTTAACAAAGGGTGTTCAATCTTACTGTATAATATTAATACTAATACAAATGGTAGTTTGACCGAAGAGCAAATCTATTAGAAGTGGCCCACACAGTTTCACCAAATAAATATGCAACTACTCTCAGAACATAGATATCTCTACACATATCAGCCACAATGAAAGTTTTAAATATATTAATAATAAATAATGAACAAGACAATACTAAATATATATTCACAGTGACATCAGAGTTCAAAACCACAGGAAATATTTAAAACAACATTGCAGGACAATCTCAATTAAATAAAGTAAAACATCTAAACTAAGCTTTACTGTATTCTTGACTGTATCTAAGAGAATTACTATAACCTAAGAACTTACTAATAGAGCAAGGTAGATGAGGTAAAAGGATCTTCTAGTTGTTGTCAGGTCCAAGACAGAATACAGAATGCCCTGTCTCATTAAATGACTTCTCAAATTAATATCTCAAATATTACTGCTGGGATAATTTGCAGAATGGCATAATTTCTTGTCATCTGACTGCTAGTTCCCAGACTAAACAACCATTGGTGAAGCTGGCAGTATTTAGCATCTACCTGTAAAAATATACAGACAAGGGCTTTTCCTCAGATCTCTGGCAGATGCTGGAAGTCATAAAACAATTGCATTCCTTCATGCTTTCAAGACTAGTGATTACCGCACCCTAAATACAATACAGAAAGTTTCCTAGTACAGACATTGTGTCTCTTACTGTATGGAAAACTGAAAGATACCATCTTTGATGACCATAAAGTTATTTCAGTTATTTTTCTGAAGTTAACCTCCTGTATTCCAGTTTCCATTGTTAAAACGTATACATTTAAACAGTTGCAATAGTGCATGTACATTTATGTTCCCTTCCAGTACAGCATACTATGGCTACATTTCAAACACTACTCTGCAAATACCCTTTTCAAAACATGCATCTGTACAAGCAGTTTAATATATACACAACATACAGTTCTAATACATTTGTAACACTAGCAACTTGTATAAATCATTTCGATATTCACCAATGACATATAATTATTTACAAACTTCCAGCTAGCTGTGCTGGCAGTATCTCCTTTAATATCACCCTCCCCCCCGAAAACTCAACTTTGTTTTTCAATTGACCCTTGAGAAATGTTGCTTGACAGGGATGAGTTTATCTGGGAAAACCTTACCCCATTCCCTGTCTTGAGAGACCATCTCCATTGGCATTGCTAACCCCACTGTGGTGCTGAACTATCATATCATATGCCTGCAACCCTAGGCTCCACCATAGTAACTTGGGATTTTGCTGGCTGGCTCCCTGTAACCATAGATTCCTCTCAGACTTCCCTTGCCTTCTACTGCAAATACTTAGCACAATGGCCTCCCTATCATTGTAAGGTTTTATGGTGTTAACATGGTGTGGTTTGTGCCCCTACCTCATGCCTAGCAATCCTACCATGTAGTTAACATCACTGACCTTCCTTACCACTATGAAGGGTCCCTCCCAAGCTGCCTGCAGCTTGTTGTGTTTGACAGGAATGAGAACCATAACCCTCTGCCCCTCAGCATACTTTCTAGCTCAAGCATTCCTGATATACCAGACCTTTTTCCTGCTGTTGGGCTTCTGCCAGGTTCTCCTTGGCCAAGCCCATGAGTTCCCTGAGACTTTTCCTGAGGTTTAGGACATATGCCACATATGTGGGATTCACACTCACCTTCCCACTCTTCACAAATCAAATCTAGAGGTCATCTCACCATATGCCCATACAGCAACTCAAAAGGTGAGAACCTTGTGGATTCCTGGGGCATGTCTCTGTAAGCAAACAACAGATGGGGCAAATATTTGTCCTACTCCCTCTTAAACTGGTCTGCAAATGCCCCATAATATGGCCTTTAATGTAGAGTATAACCTCTCCACCAGACCATTAGTCTGGCAATGATAGGGGGTGGTCTTTAGGTGTTTCATCTCACAGTGCTTCCACAGACAAGCCAGCAGGTCTGACTTAAAACTGACACATCTGTCAGTCAGTACTTCTTTTGGGAAACCTACTCTGCTAAAAATCTCTAACAAAGCATTTGCCATCTTTTCTTCCTCGATGGAGGACAGAGACAATGTCTCAGGGTATCTGGTAGAATAATCTACCACTAGGATATACTTCTTCCCTGTGGAACTTGGGGTACTCAGAGACCCCACAATATCCATAGCTATTCTCTCAAATGGCTCCTCAATCACAGGCAAAAGCATCAAAGGAGCTTTGGCCTTGTCTCCTGCCTTGCCTACCTGTTGGCACTGCTCACAAGTCCTGCAGTACCCTGTTCCATCCCTAGAAATCCCAGGCCAATAAAAGTTCTGCATAATGCATCTCTTGGTGTGATTTATGCCCATATCACCTGCAAATGGAACATCATGGGCTATGGCTAGAAGTGCCAGGTGGTAGGCTCTGGGTACTACCAACAACATTACAGGACAATCTCAAATAAATAAAGAAAAACATCTAAACTAAGCCTTACTATATTCCTGACTATATCTAAGAGAATTACTAAAACCTAACAACTCACTAATAGAGCAAGGCAGATGTGGTGAATCATCTTCTAGTTGTTGTCAGGTCCAAGACAGAATACAGAATGCTCTGTCTCACTAAGAGACTTCTCAAATTAATAATATTACTGCTAAGATAACTTGCAGAATGACATCATTTCTTGTCATCTGACTGCTAGTTCCCAATCCAAACAACCATTGATGAAGCTGGCAGTTTTTAGCATCTACCTGTAAAAATATACCGACAAGGGCTACTCCTCAGATCTCTGGCAGATACAGGAAGTCATAAAACAATTGCATTCCTTCATGCTTTGAAGATTAGCAATTACTTCACCCTAAAGACAATACAGAAAATTTCCCTTTTCAACAAACACATCTGTACAAGCAGTTTGATATACACATGACATAGAGTTCTAATACATTTGTAACGCAAGCATCTTGTATAAATCATTTTGATATTCACCAATGACATATAATTATTTACAAAATTTCAGCTAGCTGGGCTAGCAGCATCTCCTTTCGTTGTAAGGGTATGCTGTATAGTATGGATCTAACAATGTCATTAGAGTCAAGAGGTGTAGAAACATGTTTGCTTCACAAGATGTCAGTGATAAAGTTAAGTTAGTGATATTATGATTCTTCTTTGTGAGTTTGGGATAAAGTTGCAGCACCTGTGCAGATAGTCTAACCTTACACAAACTCAAAGATGTGTTCCCTTTAGAGAACAAATCACATTTTACCATCTAGCTATTTTATAACAGCCTTTCTTGTTTAATCTATGGGGAACATCTGTTGTCTCAAGAAATCTAATGCTGGGATTAGTAGTCATAAGGTATTGTCATAAAATATTTTCTTATAACCTTTTTGTTACAGACAATCCTTCATGTTTTCTTTTCAGGCCTGTTTTCAACAGAGGTGCTTTTCTTGCTGCATGCAAATTTTCGTAATGTCTACAGTTACTGACCATGTGATGATACACTTGACTAATCTTGCACAATAAAATATTCAGCTGCAGCCTTTAAGTTATTGTAATTCATGTTTTTGGTGTTGGTAATATTGAGGGTGTACAAAAACATGGTAGAGCCAGCAACCAGTGGACAGAAATCTGTTTATTGATGGAGGATGGAGAAAAACAAACCGGTTTCGGCCATTAGGCCTTCCTCAGTGTCTGTATTTGTTACAGAATGCCACAATATAAATATAAAGTGGTCTAGTGCCACCTAAAGTCCATAAACAAAATTACATCACATATATTCATTTAAACCAGGGGAAAAAAGTGCACCCAATTTTATAATCTATTTCTTTTCCATTTTAGTTAATATTGCATGCCAACCTGATTTGTTACGTGTATTACGTTGTATTATATCAATAACAGTAAATCTGAACTTAGCCCGGGGATGTTTTATTGTATGTTTATAAAGTGCATTGGTTGGTTTACCAGTCCTAATGTTACTGAGATGTTCTGAAATCCTAAATTTTACACAGCGGGAAGTTTGTCCCACATAAAAGGCTGAACAGTTGCAGGACGCCAAATAAATCACCCAATCTGATTGACAATTTGCAAAGAATTTGATTGAAAAAACGTCACCAGTGTTCCTGCTTGTGAATTCCTTGGTTTTACACATGTTATTACAGTGTGTGCAATGACCACATGGGAAGCATCCCAATAACGGTCCCCCTTCTAAAGTAATTTGTTTAGATAAATTCTCATTTCTGTTGATATGTTTGTAATGATTGAAAACGGATCCCATGTTCTGACCCCGTCTGTAAGAAAAGTGACATTTGTCATCTAGTATGGCTGCTAACAGTATGTTCCAATGCCTCTGCACACAGTTGATGAGAGTATCCGTATTTCTCCCATATGTGGTGACCAATCTAATTTGGGAATTAGACTTCTGTTTATTCTCCCTATATTGTAACAAGTTCTCCCTATTTGTGTTGGTAGCAAATCGTCTACCCTGAGCAATGTCACCTTTTTGGTACCCACAGTTCTGAAACCTTATAGATAAGTCTGACTAATAGGTGGAAAATGTATTTTCCTCTGAACAAATCCTCCTAAGGTGGAGGAATTGTGATTTTGGAATGTTTCTGCAAATATGGGGGGGGGGGGAGCTGGAGGCATGGAGCAAGGAGTTGTATTGGGGGTATTTACGATAGATTTCTGTTGTTAGTGTATGATCTGCATTCCTTGTTACTAAGACATCCAAAAAGGTAATCTGATTGGTATCATAAGTTATCGTAAATTCAATACCCCATTTGTTTTCATTCAAATAAGTAACAAACTCCTTCAGATATATGATGTCAGATCTCCATACCATCCAGCAATCATCCAAGTACCTCCTCCATATATCAATCTCATCCATGTAGATGTTGTGTGCCCTATCATAGATTATTTGGTCTTCAACATAGGCCATAAAAAGGTCTGCATATATAGGGGCAAATGAAGCCCCCATGGTGGTGCCTTTGGTCTGTAGATAACACTCATTCCCATAAAATATCACATTCTTAGTTAGCACATGCTCTGCCAAGCAAAGTAACAGTGTATTGAAGCCTGGGGGATATAATTCTGACTTTGTCAACCAATATTCCAATGCATCTAGGCCTGCCCAATGGGGGATGTTGGTATATAATGCAGAAACATCCAAAGTACACAAATACCATCCTTCTTCAAGCTGCATGTCTGCTATAATACGGAGGAATTCAGTCGTATCTTGTATTCTTACTCTTACACATTGGAGCAAAGGCTTAAGATGTAATGTGAGGAATTGAGATAATGGTTCAGTAATGGAACCTCTTCCCGAGACAATAGGTCGACCCGGTGGATGTATTGGATCCTTGTGAATCTTAGGGAGGAAGTAAATATATTGATAACAAGGATCTGTTACTGTGAGTTGATATTGAATATCCTGTGTTATAATACCTTCCTCCCTAGCTAGTTGTAAAAATTCATCTATTGCTCAGGGTAGACGATTTGCTACCAACACAAATAGGGAGAACTTGTTACAATATTGGGAGAATAAACAGAAGTCTAATTCCCAAATTAGATTGGTCACCACATATGGGAGAAATACGTATACTCTCATCAACTGTGTGCAGATGCATTGGAACCTACTGTTAGCAGATAATAAACTTAGGGCCATACTAGATGACAAATGTCACTTTTCTTACAGACGGGATCGGAACATGGGATCCTTTTTTAATCATTACAAACATATCAACAGAAATGAGAATTTATCTAAACAAATTACTTTAGAAGGGGGCCCATTATTGGGATGCTTCCCATGTGGTCATTGCACATACTGTAATAACATGTGCAAAACCAAGGAATTCACAAGCAGGAACACTGGTGAAGTTTTTTTGATCAAATTCTTTGCAAATTTTCAATCAGATTGGGTGATTTATTTGGCGTCCTGCAACTGTTCAGCCTTTTATGTGGGACAAACTTCCCCCTGTGTAAAATTTAGGATTTCAGAACATTTCAGTGACATTAGGACTGGTATTTGCTCTATGCAAGACCTGAATAAAATGTTTGCGACATAACACTACCATTGGGTAAAGTTGAAGTACTGGTTGCAAGAATGTCAAATTTATTTTATTTTTTTTTTTTTTTTTTTTTTATTTTTTGTATGGGTGTCTGACTGCGAAAAAGGCTTTTCAGCAGAGGAGGCGAGGAAGAAAGCTCCAGAAAAAAAAAAACAATTAACACATTATTTAGTTATTCAGACATAACACACAAACACAAAGAACAGTTTGTTTTTACAGTGTATGCGGTACAACAGTTAGTACAGAGGAGAACAATCAAAAGATTAATTTTAAAAAAAAAAAAATAGTAATAATTATTTTTGTTTACAGCTGAACTTTGAATTGAGGGTAGAATACATACATAGTACACAGGTACAGTACATACATTGTAGATTAGCCAGTGTTTGTGAGTAAGATTGAAAAACTATTATCAAATGCTGTTATTTTCAGTGTTAGATGAAAAAAAAGTTTCTGAAAGTAAGACTAGAAGGATAAAAACACTAAAGTACATGTATTTAACATGTTCTATGAAAATATACATTTCTTAGCCTTCCATTTGACATTTCAAAAACATCTGAGGTAGTCCAAAGAGTGATTGCCCAAGCAATTGAAAACCTAGAAAGTGATGTGATATGCATATATTTTGGATTTATAAATAAGAACAACATGACAAGAAACTGCTACAGTTGCTAAACAGAAAAGGGCAGGATAAGATTAAGCATCTTAAGTTTTCCCAGCCTATAGAATAAATTAGCTTGATTTTTTTTTGGGGGGGGGTGAGCACTATTAATTATTCTTAAAGGAGAACAAGAACATTTAAATGTGCCTACTTAAAGGTCTCTATGGCAAGGCATGTTATGGTCCCACCTGACTGCTTGCCTAATATTGTGCCTATGTCCCTGTATTTTTATATACTTTATCTTGCCTTTCAACCTTCGTCTTTTCCATGAGCTAGTATAAGCTTGGAATTGATATACAGCCACCTGACAGTGTAAACCTTGGCTCAAGATGATTGTCACTGTTGAAGTGACACCCTGACCCCATGTTCAAAAATGGGAAAAGGGGTTGAAGATGGATGGACATATACATATATATGCAGAGAGAGAGGGAGAGAGATCGGGGTGTAGTGGCTTGCCACTATATCAGGAGGTGGAACTGGGCTTATCCGTCTGCAAAGAAAGACATTTAATATGTTTTATGATCGTTTATATGTTGTTTGGGGCTGCAATATTTATCCATTAGGACTTTGTGGCACCAATTGTATATTAATCTTGGGGGGTTTGATATTTCAAATTAAACCCATGATTAGCCTATTTCCTGTTAAACATTGTTATTGTCCTTTAGTCATTTATTTGAGCCCAACTCATTGTGACCTTTAGCGCACCAGATTTATGTCAAAAGCTACTTTTAGTTCTTTCAAATTCCTCCTCATTGCTTCAGCAGTGCTGTGTGCTAACCTTGGTCTATGTGACCACTTTCTTTTTTTCTTTGTCTTTTCAGAGTATCAGTGTCTTTCCTAGTGAACCTTGTATTTGCATTATATGGCCAAGATCTTGAGTTTTAATTTTACAAGTAGATGCTCCAGTGAACAGACTATGTTTATTTTCTTAAGTATTAAATTATTTGAGGTTTGTGAAGTCCAGAGAATTCTCAGAAGATTTATTTAACACTCCAGCTCAAAAGTATCAATTTTCCAGTGCATAGCTCTACTTACAGTCCATCTCTAAGAGCCATAAGTTATTATACAAAAAACCACAGCCTTCACTATATAGACTTTTGTTGACAATGTGATGTCTTTGCTTTTTTATATCTTATCAAAATTGTTATAACTTTCCTCCCAAGATGCCAGCATCTTTTAATATCACTGTGTAATAAACGTCTGCAGATATCTTTGAGCCAAGGAAAAGGAACTTTGTAATTTTCTCTACCTCTTCACCATCTATCTGCAAATATTCAGTAGGACTAGGTGAAATAATATTATTGTTACTGTTACTAATATTATTATTATTATTATTATTTATTTATTTATTTATTTATGTACTTATTTATTTATATTTATCTTTAGCAGTAATCCAACTTTTGTAGTTTGTTCTGACAGCTTTGGTTTTAGCATTTAATTTGTCTAAACCATCACTTCACATAACATATGGAACATTTAAAATAAATATGAAGAGTGATAATATAGAGCCTTGGCATACTCCTTCCTCAATCTTGAACAGGTCATTTGCTCTATATTCAGTTGTAACCATTGCATTTTGCTTACATACAGATTCCTCAGAAGGAAAATAAGGGAATCTGGCACCCCCTGTGTCTCTAAGAACTTGTCACAATTTATTATGATCTATTTAGTCAAAAGACTTCAGATTAATTGGTGAAGCAGAAGTAAACTTTTTTGCTGAACTCCCTTGAATTTTCTGTTATCCACTGGATGTTGGTAATTTAATCTCTAGTGAGTCTTCCCATACTGTAAACAGCTTTTACAACCATTAGTGCTTGGATTATGTATTGGTGGAGTCTAGTTTCCAGGATTTTAAGCATTACCTTGGTAGGATATTAAATAAAAAATGTTTGATAATGTATGTACTATTTAGATTGCCCTTTATGATTTTACAACGTAACTTTATATTTGCCAGTCAAATGGCCATTGGTGTGCTTTCTTAAGCTTCTGGCAAATTACAGGTAATACTGTAATAGCATCATTTTGCAGGATTTTGAACAACTCAGGCAGAATTCCATCACTTCAGGCAGCCATGCTATTAACAAGGCATTCTAAGGCCCATTTAGTTTCACTCAACAGAATGTCTGCCTGTAGATCAGAAGACACACCCATCATATTTATTAATGATGTTAGGGTTCTTCATAAATAGATCTTCTGTGTATTGCTACCACCACCTTTTAATGTCTTCACCTTCATTTAGGTTTCTCTGATCTTTGATTTTTATCTTGTCCATTTTTACCTTGATGTTTCCTTAACTCATTAATATCTATGAACTGTAGAATGCCACATGTTTAGCACCCTCAACAGATTTTTACATTCCACAGCATTTTTCTAAAAATGAAAAATGAAGTTAAAATGTATGATCAAACAAACAGAACTATTTTGTGAACAGTAAATGCTATTAAAAAGGGGAAAACGCAATGCTATCAGAAATAACAATCCATGGATTCACAGCCTTTATCTCAGTACTGTAAGGTATTATAATGCATACAAATCTATAATTATAATTCTCTAAAGCTTTACAAACAATGTTTCATATCTTGGTAACTACACAGCCTAGGCATATAATAATTAAGTTCAATTGTTTAGCCAGATTTGAGTTTTTGTGTGACAACACAAACACCTTTAATTATTTTTTGTTGAGATATTTACAGAAAGATGAAAATTATGTCTATCTATATAATTAGTAACAGACATAACACTAAATATGCACAATTTATGGTGCAAATTTCAATGGCAATTTTCTTCATCAACACCTAAGGTATCATTTGCTGCCATGCAGTAGTTTATAAGTCACTTGATTTTGGAAATGTCAATGTGCATACAGAAATATTGCATATTATCCTAATTATTAGCAAACAGCAGTATCTCCAGTACAGTATACTGTAAATGGACAATGTTCTTCTCTGATTCCTACCACATTTCACACATGCACCTCACTAACATATAGCTCCCTCAGTTATGAAAATATGTGTAAATATGAAAAAAATAGCAAGTAAGAAAAAGTGATAAAAGTCTCCACTACAGAGAGTCCAAGTTTAACAAACTTAACGTCATTCTGTTAGTTACACACTGTCCTTTCCTCCTGTGTATTATTAATTGGTAAATTACTTAGT
>NC_056735.1:678229238-678352716 GCF_019279795.1 Protopterus annectens
AGATGCTACTAAATACAATAATGAAATATATTAGGCAGATATGTAGATAGGTAGATTGGGTAAATACATGATAGAGAGAGAGAGATAGATATATAGATAGACAGATAGATAAAAAGATAGATAGATAGATAGATAGATAGATAGATAGATAGATAGATAGATAGATAGATAGAATAGATAGAACCAGCTAGAAAAATGTTTACATTAAAACAGATGTTGTATATCATAAATAAATAAGAGGATAGTTCAGTGTACTATCCTATAATTTGCTTATTACATCTCAAGAATAGCTGATGGTAGGTAGCATTTGATAAAAGGAAGATAAATGTACTCAGGTGATATTCTACAGCATCTACAGTATACAAGTGATTATCTCAATAAAATCGTTTTTTTTCAAAGCTATCAATTAAGAGATACATTTTTTAAAAATCAGCTTATTTCTTCAAATCAGAACAAATGAGAAGGATAAAATAAATGCTTACAATCAATGTAGCATTTAATCAATAAAATGAATGCCATGACAATGAGAAGCAAGTGGCAGCTATGTTAAAATGTGATTTGTTTTATAGCAGCTTAAGACTAAAAGGACAACAAATATTTTGGGGAATTTGGTTAATAAATGATAAAGTAGCATGTATTTGAATTTGTCAAACTATTATTCTTACTTGAAAAAATACACAGGATCACTCTATTCATGCGCTCCATTTTTTGCACCACAATTTTTTTTCAAGAAATGTATTGTTAACAAAACATTAACACAACAGACATATTAGTGAAATGTATTGTTCCAATAAAAGTAACATTACAGGCATTTGCATTTTGCTTCAAAATCATGATAACATTGTGTACATGTTTGTAAAATACCATATTCTATATGCCAAAATTGCACTAATGCTGCAATGTTTTTTGCAGTAACTATATAATCTAATTTTACATTGTAGACTACATATTTTTGTATTCTAACCTTTATACACAACTACCTTTTACTTGTCTGTTCCTATTTAATGCTAAACATCTACTTTAATATGTTTTAATATATGTTTTGTTATCTCATTGAGAGACAAATAGCATTTTAGGTTTCATTTCAGTTTTCTCATAGTACCTTTTTAATATTAATATCACATGCAGTTGTAGAAAATACTACATAACTGCAATGAAAATTAACATGACTAAACAAATTCAGAGGAAACAATGTGGCATGGGTTTACAATGATGCTGAAAGTGCATATTCTATTAACTCACTGGACTGCACATTACTTTTAGGTTTTACTTCATTTTTTTCTAATACTTTTCAATGTAAATAATATATTCAATTGTGGAAAATACTAATATAATGCCATGAAAACTAGTTATGACTAAGGAAGTTAAGAATAACAATGTGAAATGGCTTTACAATGGTACTGAAAGGCTATTTCTATAAGTATCTCTTTAGATGGAATCTGAACATTTCCATCAGGTGCAGTTTGTAGGCCACTGATGCAGAGTTAAAGTAATGCCATATTGTCAAATGATGTCCCGCCACACAGCGATGTGCTATAAATCCATAACAGATTATTGCCAGCTGATTTGAACTGCAAGCTGGGCTGCAGGAAATAATTAGTTATCTTTGGGACAGATAGTAGAGGAACAAGGATAAAAGTAGCATCATATGTAGATAATGGTATACTTTAGGTGATCATGCACAATATTGTAAACCACTGCAGTTCCCACTGTACACAGGATGCGTGTTTCATATTTTCATAGTTTCATAGGTAAGTACTAGGCTTGATGCCATTGCGGGCCATTTTAAGCCTAGTCAATTTCTTCAAAAGTGAGAATCAAACCCTATATCTTGTGTATATGAGCTAAACACATTAACCATTATTCCAACCCCTTTACTGTGATGATACATGTTGCTCTAGATGAAAATGCCATAAATAGACCTGGGACAGTATAAATACAAGGCACTGTAATAATCCATTGTGGATTACATCAATTATGTATGACTGTCAAAGACTGAAAAATATATTGGAAGGTTTTAATAGCATAGTAAGATATGATTTAAAAAACAGTATCTGGAATATGATGTGCAATTCACATATTATTTGAAATTAGATAAATGTGTAGCAATTTCAAACATAACATGGGACAGAAACAAATAGAAGAAATATATTTAGCAGAAGGGTTAAAAGTAATGAGTATGCATTGATGTAATCTGCAATTTAAGAGCTATATATGCTAACTGTAGATGCAGTAGTATAACAGATAATTGCAGAGCTAAGTATGTTGAAGTACTTTATTCAGTATGTATCAGTCCAGATGAGTTTTAAAAAAATTGGGAGAATGTGAAGGGGCCCAATATTCAGCGGTCTTGTATAATATGGCCAACTGGATAAATATTCAAGTAAAACTCATTAAAGATATTCAGCTAGAGAATCAACAATGGTAGATAAAAGTTACATCATTCCATAGATCACTATGGCTTGTGTTAACAGCCAATGATGAAATACACAGGCAAATCCATTAGTTAATAGATCAGATGGGAAACAACCAGTGCTGTCTGTGATGACAGGAGGTGCTATCAGCTATGGCAGGAGAAATAGGGCAGTGGATATATAACATATGCCAGCACAGCTAGCTGGAATTTAGTAAAGCATTATATGTTATTTGAATATCAAACTGGTTTGCACAGATGCTTGTGTTGAACATGTATTTATAAAGTTGCTTGTGTTAAACGTGTCAACAGTATGCCCTGCTGGAAAGAAAATAAATGTAAATGCATTATTGTAACTGTTTAAATGTATATGTTGTAACAGAGGATACTGGAAGAGAAGAGGGTAATCCCAATCCACCTGACTTTGAGAAATACTGGGCTTAGGCCATAAAGGTGTTATCTCACAGTTTTGAATGCAGCCAGAGAAAAAATGTCTGTACTATGAAGTTTCCTGCATTGCCATTGGGGTGAACTAATTGCTACTCTGAAAGGGTGGAGGTTTGAAATTGTTTTATGACTTCTAGGAGCTGCAGCACATCTGACCAAAGATCTGTCTGTCTGTATGGTAACACATAGATGTTAAAATCCTGGCAGCTTCTAGTGTTGTTGATAGTGTGGAAAACAGAGCCAGATGACCAGATGTGATACCATTCTGTAAGCTACCCCAGAAATACTATTTAGATATTATATTGAGAAGTCTCACAATCAGACTGGGCATTCTGTTTCTTGGGCCCTGACACAGAAGGATCCCTCGCCTACATCATCTTTCCTTGCTCAAGTAAGTGGACCAGGGATGGAAATTCCCTAAATTAGTCAGGAAACTATAGTGAGAATAGTTAATTATTGTTTTTATGTAACTGTGTGCATCTTTCCAGCTGTGTTATTTTTAATATTTCCTGTGATTGAAACTCTGGTGTTTACTGTAAATAGATAGTTCATATTTTAATGTTCTTTTATTGTTTATTATTAAATATATTTAAACTTTTCATTGTGGCTGGTCCTTTTAGAAAATAGTTAAGCTTTAAGAATATTTGCATATATTTTTTGGGATTTGATGGCCACTCCTGAACGCCTGGCAGTTTGGTCAACATTACTATTTGTATTAATATTAACTTCACTGAGTATAATTGGATACCATTTTAAGAGCCTTATAGCAACTGACTAGTGGCAGTAAATCTATGGGCAAAGTTGGTAGAGGAGGTAATTTGTGCCAGCCTTTCCCAGGTGTGTGCATTTATGAAAATTAAATTTCAAAGAGTGTGTGTGTCAGCTACTTGGAGCAGGGACACTCAGCTGAAGATTTAACCCTACAGCTGTGCCAGTAGGAACCCCTATTGGCACCCTAGATGGAGACACATATAAACAAATTCAGACCCCAGGCTGATTGTGTTCTCTGTGTGCTCTTAAGGGAAATTGTGCTTGATGCAGAAAGGTCTTCATGTGGAGATACTGAGTATATCCATTTGTATACCAAGTGCATGTCCCACTCCAGTGTCAGTGGTGAGGATTCAGGCTCCTTGATTACTGGCATAGAGCGGGGATGTCACGCCATCTTTCACAAAATATACTTGAAAACAGCACAGAAGAATGGTGAGACAGAAATCACTGATTTATTCAAAACAAGACATGTCACTTTCTGTAGTACCAAGGGTCAATGCTTAGAAAAAAATAACTGAGAACTGTGAGGGGTGACAGAAGATAGATTAGTAATGCATTATAGAGTAGACCAAACATAGCCACTGCTGTAAGGTTAGAGGTTGGGCCCTGACAGAGACATTTAAGAGCACAGAATCTTCCTAATCCATTTAAATAAGCCCTGCTATAAATGTATGGACAAGGCTCAGGTAGGTCATAAAGAAATAAGAAATAAGAGATACACTACTGATAGGAGGACATAGGTAGCATTGTACAAGGTTTTAATGTTTTATTGTACAGTGAGTGGTACAAGAGAAGGCAGAATGCACCTTGCAGTATTAGTCAAGACAGATGAAGCCTTGTTTCTAATCAAATCAGACCTGGGTATTCAGAGAAAGGAAGCACTCTTGGCAGTGGTCTTCTAATGTTGTTTAAAAGAGGTAAAATATTTCCTTTTCATGACTAGAATATTCCAAAGTTGTCTGTTATTTCTAAGGCTATTGATTAACAGGTTAGCTGCTTAAACTGTGGACTTATACTACTTTACAAAAGACTCATACATTTAGAAAATGAATGAACCTAAGATGCCAAGATTAAACTGTAAAACTATCATAAGACTTTGAAATATATTACTGCAAGATGACTGCATACTGCAGGCATCTTAGTAACCCCTTCAGAGTCTAGTGGCATACATTTTTTCCAAACAGGACAGCTACCAGCATCCTTCAGTGTGGTCATATGATCACAATGTGGATATCACAGGAGGATCTTGTTCTTACTGTTGGTATCTTCTCGGCAATGCAAGACAACTTATTATAAAAAAAAAAATCCTAACATTATATCGAAAGTGATATAGTCTCTGCAAGTAATACATAATGTGATGATAAAGCATTTCAGTGTAGTTGAGATTCCCGGACACTGAAATTCTGTTTTTTTCTTTTTTTAATCTCTTTGCAGTACAGCTTATATAGTTCCATCAGACAAAATGTATACTTTCCATGGCTGTGTCCCTTGAACAAGTGATCTCCTATGCTATTTCAAGTTAATGTTGATAACACAGCACCATGATTATGGTCATGATGCTGTGTTGCTATATATTAATCATACTTGCATGGTCCAGAGCTCATTTGCTACAGGTCAGTATACCCTGAGTTGAAGCTACTGGTTGGGATAATTTTCCACCAGATTTGACTAAAATATCAGCCCTGACTAGGATAAGTGCATTTATAGAGATTACTGTAATAGTTGTGCACTTTTTGTAGTGGTTTTTAGTAATCTAGCTGAGACTTGGTTTGGTTTATTTCTAGTAAGAGTAGAGAAAGAACTGATCCATTTATAGGCCTCTGATTGCTACAGAACATTGATAAGTATCATTTTGCTATTGACCAGTGTGCTCATTTGCATATTTCAACTTTTCTGTGTTGCTATAAATTACTCATGCCAAAGCTATGTTTAACCATGCACTGTTTCAATGCAGACACTTAGAATCTTAACATTTTCTATATAACCTACTCTCATACTTCTAGTGTACTTAATAGTTGGTTGTTTCACGAACAGCCCCTGGTTTGCACAAATAAGCACTTAAATTTTTGTTTTAGACAGATAGAATTCCATTTAATGAAATCTTAACTTCTTGGTGCCCCCCCCCCTTCAGCCCACATTAGTAAGCAACTGGAATCATGGATTTGCACTTTCCAAATGTCTCTGAAGCCATTGTGGTTGACATGTAGCAATTGTCTAATGTTTACTAACAACAATTTATTACCTAAATGCAGTAACACTGTGGGATAGATGTAGTTATATAACGTTAATGGAGGCAAAGCTGTAACACAATGAAAACAAACCAATTTGTCCAGGGACAGCTTCAGAAGGAGGTTAGAATAATATATTAGTGGGAGTTAAGGGCTGAGGGAGATGAAAGGGTTAAATGGAAGGAGGGAGGGATGATTGGAGGAAATGAGGTAAGGGATGGGAGGGGCTTAAGGGGTTTAGGCAAGTGCAGCTGGGTAAGGAATCACATTTTGGCATGAACTTGCTGGAGCATTGTGAAGCAGGTCTTTAGTTTGCATTAAGGGGATCTTCGGGTTGAACATAGGTAGGGTGGATTCGTAACAGCTGAAGTCAGTTTGTTTTAGGATTGGGTAGGGTTAATGGTTGGTTAAGTGAGCCTTGGGGCAAGGGTTGGGGCTTGGTAACCTTTCACCTCTCACCTTTAGTTATAGAAAAAGTTTGGAATGGGAGTTTGTAACCTTGAATTAGTCAGTTTAGCAGGCATCACGGTTTTAGCAGAGGGCGTTGGGAGAGTAGGGTACATTTTCACTGGGTTGATATGACAGTGATTTTGTTTGATGGTGCTGTTAGCTGAGATGTGTCAGGTTGGGTTAGAAGGATTAGATGTTTATTGCAGGACTCTAGGGTAGGTTTTTTTATAAGTAAAGTGTATGGTAGAGGTAGAGGTGTTGCAGACAACACAAAGAAAATCACTATGGTAAGCTGTGTTCAATAATGAAAACCAAAGTATGCCAGAAAGAACACAGTTACGTATAATCACAAAATGTATTTACAGCAAAGCTTTCAGGTAGCACTGAGGAAGGGGAAACCCGAAAGCTTTACTGTAAATAAATTTTGTGATTATATGTAACTGTGTTCTTTTTGGACATAGAGAGGTGTTGCAGACACCAGAGGGTAGGAGATTGGTGGGATGAATTGTTGAGTTATTTGGTTCAGGTTTGTGTACAAGGTGGGGAATTCCACTTGGTCAAGGAGGGCTTTAGCCGCAATGACTACATTTCCATGGGTGACAAGGTTCAGTACTTTACAAAACAATTGGAAGTGGTTTATGAAGATTGGTGAACATTGCTCATTGTCAATAGTATTTGGTTGTAGGGGTTGTTGTTGGTATATGGAGGGTCATGTGTGGTTATTGCTCCATGGATGTATTGATGGCTTTTACAGGGTGGTTTTTGGTTGCCGGTGCTTTTTTTGCCTTATAATGGATAGATAGTTTGGCAGTATTACTAGGCAATTGATCCATTAAGAAAGGAAATCTCATTGTGGTCATTAGTATATCCACTGGGCAGAAAAGGGGCTGCAATTAGGCATGATGGCAAGTCATTGACCTTGTTTTGTTTTGGGTGACATTGAGCTTCTTAGAGTTTTGGTGGCTCATTGTCCTGGTGTGGTTTCTCTTGGCATGCATTTAGTTTTGGATGGTGCAATATGTAGGTACTGATCTGGGAATCATGGTGAGGCTAATATTGGTGGTTAGGAAAGCGAAGGTTTACACAATATACAGAGGTTATGCTACGTTATGAGGTTATGATTTGTCACTTTAGAACTGTAGAGGTATCGGGGTGAATTTTAGCTGTTTAGGCAATTGGCTACTTTGGCTGTTTGACATAAGGCTTTGGGAGGTGAAGACATGAATCCAGTTTGGTTAGTAAGGATGCTGTGCACTGAATGACTGTTGGCTTCATGCCTTTTGATGGGTGGTTAGGTTGAAAGTTTGGTGGGAGAGAGGGGGGAACAGCCTTGTCAGGCTGGTGGGCAGAGAAGAGGGACAGGCTTGCAATCTTCTGTTCCCCCTCTGGTGTATAGATGTTCATTGCAATGAGTTTGAAAGGAAAGTGAGCAGTTGGAGGCAATACATGGTAAATATAAGCGAATGGAGGTAAGGATGCTGCTTATCTGGTTGGAGGTGTAATTCAACAAATGGTATATGAAGTGAATTGTTGAATGCTGCTTCATAAGTAAAGTAAGTGGCTGGAGGTATGGACACTGCTTACTGGGTCAGGATGAGTAAGGACACTGTCTTGACTTGGTTGGATGTGTAATTCAGTAAATGGGATATGAAGTGAGCTGTTGGATGCTGCTTCATAAGTAAAGTAAGTGAGTGGAGGTATGGACGCTGCTTACTGGGTCAGGATGAGTAAGGTCATGCTGTCCTAATTAACATTACATAGAGGTTTATGCTGTGAGTAAATTAACTATACTATGTTCAGTTGTAAATAATAAAATTCATTATCAAAGTTATGTTATGAAGTTTAATAAAGGTCATCTAACGTCATTCTGTGTGATGTGTTTATTGAAGAGGCCCGGGACAAATCGCACACAGCTCAGAATAAACTTATAGACCTACAATGCTGAGGCTCTTAAAAGTGATCTACCTAAGCAATAGAGACCTCCTAAATGTATCTCAAGAAGTAAGTATCCTCAGTAAGTTCACAAACACAAACAACAGGCAGCACTTAACATGAAACATGCATCTAGGAGTCACAAAAATTCCCATAAGATAGACCTCCACACAATCCAGTATTTTCATCATAGGTGACTCCATAGTGATATACTCCAATGTACTAGTCACCAGGCTGTGGAAGGAGAGTGTCACAATTACTTGTCTATCTGGTTCCAGGATTCACCACATCATACAGGCACTCATGTCCTTGCACTACAACTGCACATATGATACAGTCATTGTAAATGGCTTGAGACACACCTCCTTGGACTATAAGAAGATAGACATGATGAAGCTCTTGCAATATATGTCAGGCAGCTATGAGTCTAGCACTGAGCAGTATTCTATCATCATCAAGAATCATACTACAATATGAACAAAAGATAATTGACTTCAAGAAGTGGTTTAGCTTATGGTGTCATTCAAGGGGGTACAATAAATATCTGCCTAGGAAGAGATGGTAGACAGTCAAAACTGCTTTGCAGGGGATGCCTTACACCTCTTACCCCAAGGCTTACCTATACTGTCTATTTCTATTATTCCTCTTTTAGGTAGTGTCAGTTTTCTAAAGCTTTCATCATAAATAACAGAATCCTGACAGCATTAAAGTATTGCTGCTCAATAGTAGGAGCCTTAATAAAAACTCCACACCCTGCAAGTACTATGTAACCTGGAAAACACTGATATATGTATATATATATATATATATATATATATATATATATATATATATAGGTGTACTTGAAAACACTGACATGCCAAAACACAGACGACGAGAACACCGATACTGGAAGACTGACAACTGAGATGACCGACAGTTTAAAAGCACGAAACTTCACATGCCAGACAAACTACAATCCCGACAATCAACAAAACAAAACAAATACCATTTCCGAAAAACACACACACAATACAAGCACACACAAAAACCTTACAAACCCACACTAAACCTTACATACACAACTATCTATGCACTAACCTTAACCCAAACCCTAACCCTAAGGTCCGTCACTATCGCACACTCACCTAACCTGCGCCCTAACCCTAACTCATTTAACCTGCCCTTAACCCTAAAGTCTGTCACGATCGCACACTTACCTTACCCGCACCCTAAGCCTAACTCACTTAACCCGCCCCTAACCCTCAAGTCTGTCACTAACGCACACTTACCTTAACATGTTGGTGTTCTCAGCATCAGGCTTTTAAACTGTCGGTCATCTCAGTTGTCGATCTTCCAGTCTCGGTGTTCCTGTTGTCGGTGTTTTGGCATGTCGGTGTTTTCAAGTAGACCCATATATATATATATATATATATATATATATATATATATATATATATATATATATATATATATATACAGTCAAAGAGCTTGGATCAAGGCCAGTGAAAGCACTCTAATTGCAAGGCTTCAATACCTACCACTCATACAGGCCCCCAACATTAGATGAATGCATTAAATTCTTAAACAAATTACCTCCAGACTTGTTAGACAAGTTAAAGACCTGGAACTCTTTGACATCCAAGTTACTATAAAGAAAACCCCTCATCAAATGATAGCTAAATATAGGAGCCTCAATATGTCTTCCTCAACTGATACCTACTATACAAATAGTATGGAATCCCTATGTATTAAGCCAAACACCATTCTCATTGGAGACCTCAGTAATCCCTCCAGAAACTGAGAAATGTCCTCAAACATGTCTGCCCAAAGATTTCTGGACTTCATCAATACAAACTCTCTAGATAATTTGTTCTGGACTCCAACCATTGGGTGATAAAATTCTGGACTTACTAACATGTGGCAGCTTTACTCCTCAACAATTGTAACCTCCTACCTTATCAAATCAGGCCACAGATGAGTCACATTCACTGCAAGACTAAGATCCAATGCATCCTTAAATACTTCTGTATTTAGAGACTATGCAAAGGCTAATCTACTAAAAACTGATCTGTCAAAAGTCAAATGCCTCTTCCACCTCAACTACTTTGCTATGTGTGCAGAATTTTTAACTGCCAAATTCTATGCAGATGTAAATTGTTGCACAGACACACCTGTCCCCCTCAGAAATAAATACAATGCCAAGTTCAAAAATACACCCCTGTGGTGGAACCCTAATATAAACAGGCTTTATAATAAAAGAAAAAACTTATTGCATGCAAAAATAAATCTAACTCTCAAGAAGCCAAAAACACTCTTGCTAAACTAAATGAGAAACTCTGGATAAAAATCAAATCAACCACAGCCATATATGGGGTAAAACGAGACAGCCAAATAAAACATAACCACAAAGCTTTCCTTAAATATGTTACAAATCTCAGAAACAATCACTAGCACTATGCAGAACTAACAGTACAACCCATCACTTGCAGTACACATTGTACTCTTAATGGCAATTCTTCCTGTTTCTGTAAAAGTATTTCAATCTGTTTGTGTTTTTATCTGTTGTAGGGATTTTCTCCCCTTGTACATAATTACTTATCAGCTACTGTAAAATATTTTTATGTATGTTTTTGTAAAGTCTTTCTCCCCATTCATTGTAAAATATTATTTTATTTTGTGGGGCTTGTCGCCCTGTGTATATAATTACTATTATTTATTCACAAGTCCAGTGCTATCATAAACCTGTACTTAGGGAAACTGAATCTTTTCTTTTCTTTTTTTTTTGCAAAATGAATAGAACATGCTGGAGGGATAGGTATCAAAAACAAAAACAAAAACAAAACAAATGTATATGTCACCACCATACACTCTGCAAAAACCAGAGAACTTTGTTATTCTATTGAAATGGAATTTGGATCAATGGATGGGTAGCCCAAATTCACTCCTGGTTTAGCACCACTGGCCATTATGGATAGGGGTAATTTTGAAAAATGTAAGGGTTAATAATTGCCATGGTCATGCATGGCTAGGCTTTTTAAGATCGTCACAGATCTCTTGCCTAGTAAGTACCTATGAACCTATGTAAAATACAAAGATAAATCAAGAACCAGAGAAGGCAGGACAGCAACCTTATTTGCAATTTCACAAAAAAAGCCATAATATTGTTAGCATCCTAAGCAATGGCAGCTGCATAAATCACTCACAAAAAGACATTGTTTCATATAATGCCTCCTAACAAGTGATGTTGATGAAGGCCAGTGCTTGTAGATCTATTGAGAGGACTCTGTGTTGAACTTAATGAGATAGAAGTCAGATAAGCATATTTATTCCATCTACATTCTGCAAATTTTAATACCCATCTATGACAACAGACAAATGAATGGCTATTAATATGGATAGTATCAAATCTTTACATGAGACATAGAATGATATACTTACAAAGGCTGATTCATCCTCTGGTGTTAAAAATGTCAAACCTCATAGAATCCTAATACTTCTGTATTGCATCTGTGTAGAAATTAGTATTTATGTAGTATACCTCTCAACTGTACGGATTTTCACCGTTGTTCATATTTTTGCCTTATATTTTTGGTTCGTTTTTCATAAAACTGTGGTTTTCTGCCAGATTAGTGGGAAATCATTAAAGACTGAAGTTAGAAAATAATGACAGACATTTGAGTTTTAGACATCATACCCTTCAGAAAATTCATGCTAATGCAAGACCTGTTATTCTAGCCACTTTCTAGGTTTGTAAGAGCAACATTTAAAAATTGTCCCTATTTGAGCCCCTTTTTTATGGCTTTGTTCAGATTTCTTACTCTAAGAGGTTGAGAGGTATGTGTAGTAATAAATTCATAGCATCTGACAGTAAATATGAAAAGACCTGCAACTTGTTCTTGTTCTTCTGACTTACTCAAAGTAACCTGTAATTTACTCTAGGATCGCAAGAAGTTCTAATAATTCCTAATAGAAATCACTGCACCTTCCCTGATTTATTTTTTCCATGATAATTCAACACTGACAGCAAAACCTCAAAAGCCGCTTTACAATGAAGGTCAAAGTAGATATCACTTCTTGGTTTTAAATGGCAGTCTACACTTGACACAAAGTCAGAAATGTTAGCTAGCATACTGAAAATTAATATGACATTATACAACATTGCTTATTAGAAAACAGTTTCCTGTTTAGAACGCGGATTGTTGAACACCCTACTAATTGACATGAAGTAGGGGAGCTTTATTGTTTAACCCATTTTTACCATAGCTTGCCTAACTGCCCCAATCATTAAAACTGAACAGGACAGCCTTCCTGTCTGCATACTCTGCCAGCCTTTCCTTTATTTCATATGTTCTTTTCACAATATAAATGATTGATTCAAAGGCCACTACTTCTTACAAGGGAAAGGTAAACAATCTGAAGATAAAAGGTAACTGTATGGAGTAGGTGATTAGTACTCCATGGATGATCCTTAAATTCTAGCTTATTCCATGTAGAAATAAAAGGTGAAAATATAAGGAAATAAATGCACTGTAATCTTGTTAGTACCAGTTATTGAAATTACAGATAACTGCTGAACATGGTAGTGTGAAAAGTGCTTCTCAAGAAAGTGCCAAAAGTACCCAAAAAGTATGTTTGTTATAAACTGGATGTGAAGACGGGTACTTTTGTCAAACAGGGATGTAACATAATTAACACTAATGACGATACTAAATGCACTGCATTCATTATAATGATTTTAGAAATTAAATGTCTTCATTTTCATTAACCACAGCTGTGGAAGCAAAGAGTTGGTTTTGCTTGGAATTTAATTAGAATTTAACACATTTCTAGTAGTTTCAGCAAGTCACTCAAATGAAATAATTGAGCTGCAAAGGCTGTGTTATTTCACATCCTGGCAGCGCTTGGAACATGAATGTGTTTTTTTAAATGAACTGTTATAAAAGTCCAGGTACAGGCATAGGCAGATTGCTTGTAACATAACTTTAATTATACAGCTGTGCTTGATGAAAGATCTGTACCACAATTCTGCCTTTTTCCCCTATAGTATAACTAAAGGACAATATCAAAAACAAAAACCTTGTTAATTAGATGACCCCTCATTTACTTTACTTAGAAAGAAACGTGAAAGAATGAAAAGGGAAAGAGACAAGACTCCACTCGAGTATTCAAAGAATGTCTATAAACCATTATTATATCAGCAAAATGCACAAATTAAGCAAATGAATTAAGGAAAATTAATCATGCTGCATATGTAAACATTATGAAGGATGTTAACTAAAATGGGTGAAATGCAATCCCATTTCTCTATCCTAGCTGGTGAACTGGGACTAGTCGCCAAGCATTAGTAAGAAGACAACCTCTCTTGTTTAGTTTTAAAAGTTCATACCTTGTCCTACTTCTTCTCCACTTTAGAAGAATTATTAGGAAATGTAAAAACAGAAGAGGACAGCCGAGTGACATACCAGTTAGCACTGCTGCCTCACAAAGCTTGGCTCTCTGGTTCATTTCCTGGCTGGGCTGCCTGCTGGTATTTATTATATCTGTGTGAGTTTTTTTAGGGAATCTGATTTCCTTCCACTTCACAAATTCATGCCACTGAGGTTAAACTGATTTTGGGTGTATATGTGCATATTGGTTGTGTGTGTGTGTGTGTGTGTGTGTGTGTGTGTGTGTGTGTGTGTGTGTGCTCATGCACGCGCATGTGTGTGTGTGTGTGTGTGTGTGTGGGGGGGGGGGGGGGGTTGAGTATGAGACTTCCACTCAGTAAGGACTCCAGCTTCTCTTTAAGTCTCTAAAGGAAAAAGTAGACATAAAGAATGAATTCAAGAATTAATTGAGTGAGAATATAATAAATTTTGTTTACTTTTGACGCTCTCCTATCTCTCTCTTCCCAGCTGTCATGAAACTCACATATATTTAACCCCTTCATCCAAGTTTACCATTTGGCCCAGCTGCCTCTTCCTGTAGAGTAAGGTATGTTCATTTTCCAAAGAACATTCCATTCTAACTTCATGGGAGGAAATGTCTAAAAAGTTTTCCTACTGAGATGCACAAATTGCTCCATTTCAGGGGAGTTATGACATAACCACATTAGATGACAGAGGTCACGAATCCTTCATTCCATGGAAGCCAGTAGAGTTTCTCCATTTCAGGTGAGTTATGACATAACCACATTAGATGACAGAGGTCATGAACCCTTCATTCCATGGAAGCCAGAAAACTTGCTGCAGCTCAGGGGAGTTATGACATAACCCAATCAGATGACAGAGGTCACAAACCCTTTATTCCATGGAAGCCAGTATACATGCTCCAGCTCAGGGGAGTTATGACATGATCACATCAGATGGACATGCCAAATGCTTCTACCAGAACAAGCAGAATGTCTCATCCCTAACCTCAGTGTACCAGGATCAAGTGTTGCCTTATACACTATGCTTTCTCAGATGCCTTCTATATCGTAGTGTGGCCCTCACTCCCCTCCCCTAAAAAATAAAAGAACTAGTCCATGGTCATTTAATACAGTCCTTGTCAGCCAGTTCTTATTGCATCTTGCAATTTATTCTTCCTCTTCAACCCAGGTCTCAGTCTGAGCAGGAGAGCATAAATTCAAGACAATTTTAAACTAAATGAGCAACAACTGTGTTACCAATATTCAAAATCAAACAGCACAAAAAAGTATAACTTAAATAGATGTACTGATAAAATAAGCTTTGTGTAGCAAAACATTCAGTAAGTTTGCAAAGAACAGAATAGAGATATTTGTTTACTAATCCCACTGAAGTATACCCATCACCTAAATGTATTGAAAACATAACTCTTATAATTACTCCACTCCTATATGTTCACTCAGAATCCTACTCAGCTTCAGTAACTCACTTAGGACGTCTTCACCTCCATCAAAACTTACATGGCAAAATCCGGCCTCATCCTATATCCAAAGAAGAAAAAAATACTTCTTTTCACCCCTAAGTCCTATGCTGGTTTCATAACAAATTTAAAAACTACATCCTCCAACAAAACAATAATTCAAGTAGTCACCAACACTAAACTGCTAGATATCATTATTGATGATAACTTGAAATTTGATTAGCATATTCAACAATCTTTCAAAAAAAAAATACACCAAAAGCCAGGTCTCTTAAACAGAGTTAAACACTATATCTACAGAAGTAGCAGGGTAACCCCCTCACCTCTTCCTGTTGTCATTACATAGTGCTATATGCCTCACCAATTTTCATCAATCTCTAGGCCGCACAGAATAGCAATACCATAATATAAGCAAATCAGAATCCATTAAAGCTCACTATTCTCACCACTGCATTCCTCATTAGCACCTCAGATGGCTAGGACTACTGTTCTACCTCACTCTGTCTTAAATACAGGTAGCACACAGTGTAGTGCATCATCCAGAAAGGTGCCCTGCTCTAGGTTCTTTGGCACAAAGGTACACGCCCAACCAGCAGCTCTGTTCCAGTGAAAAACTTCTCCTTGTGGTTCAAAAGTCTAGCATCATAGCTGAAGATGCCCTGTACTCCAGCTATGCTTCAAGGCCTAGAACTCAGTCCCACTCCCTATTAGACTCACTGAAAACCCTCATATCTTTAAAACTAAACTAAAACCCTGGACCCTGTTTGGATGAATCTTTTGCAGCTCTACAAAACAAATAGCATCACAGCTACTGGATTAAAAGACCTAAATTTTGCTTGCAACATAAATGGGACATGCTGGATAGACAGATACATTTTTCCTTATTCATGTGAAGCAGAGTTCCTCCCTATCCCTATTTAAGTGCAACTTGGACCAGTGGATGGGTAATTGGAAATTCACCCCTGGTCTGGCTTCTGTGTCTCTGATTGACAAATGCTGTCAGTAAATCACTCCCTATAAATCAAATGTAAATCAAATTTGTGGGTCACATTTGGGTTGCACCACTTGGCTGTTAAGGGCCCTAGTGGTAATTAGCCCAGTAAATTCCTCTGAAGCTAAAATAACTCCTTTTTAACTGCAGCTGTTACATTCAGGATAAGATAAGATAAAATAAGTAAATAAATAAAAAATAAACTGTTGCTGGCATTTCTCCCAATTACAGCCACAAGTTCCTGTATTTGCATTCTATATTTTTTATAAAATGATATTACTCCTTGCTGTATAAAACTAAAAGTATAAACTATTACTAGCTGTAGATTTCCATTCCCAAGGCTATCCATCTCCTATACACTGTTTAAAGCCTACCAACTAGCACAACCAATATAACAAGTAATGTACTTCAAATGAACCACCTTAGCACTGAAACTGTAGCATTGTTTAAACACTCCTACAATGTGCTATTCCAAATATGTACAAAATTAACTTGTAACCCATTTTGTATTATTACATCTTACTATTAAACAAAAAGGAAAGATGTCTTTATGTATTAATATTATATACATATAATGTTTTAGTTTTTTCCTAGCACAATGTATTGTTCTTCAGCTTTATGTATATGGAGATTTTCTCCCAAGGTCTCCACTGAAAAGGGGCCTTCTGCCCAGCTGGATTTTCCTGGCAAACAAAACAAAATAAATAAGCACATAAAAATAAATAGCACATGCTAGAAGCTTCCATCCACACTATATGACTGAATCAAGACCACTCTATAACTAAATCAATTCACAAACATGATAAAAATGTTAACATACATAAAGTCAAAGCTGGAATATTCTTATGTTGCCATGCAATGAATGTGCTAGAATTACTTTCATAATCAAACCTAATTTACAGAAACATAGCTGACTTTTATATGACCTGAAATGATCAGCGTACTGACACCCAGCCTCCCCAGCTACCATATTGGCACTCTAAAAAAAAAAAAAGGTACTTGAGCTGGCAGTTGGTTCAACCAGGTCCTGTTTCTGCATCCCACCCCCAGCTGAGGGGCAATTAAAAAAAAAGTACCATGATCAGGTACCTGGGATTCCTAAATGCGGAAGCCAATCAAGTTCTATTTCCATGCCCTTTTTTAATGTTTTAATTTTCTCTTTTACTCTGTAGCAAAGTTGTAGCAAGCAGTTGCTACAGTTTATATCCTACATGGAATGCTACAGTGCTCAGATTTTATTAAAAAAAAGAAGCAAATCTTTTTTTTTGTTTTAACTGCAGCAAACTGCTCTAGTTGCAATTGCTACAATTCATACATTTACATCCTGCATGGAATGCAATATAGTACTTAGATTTTAGCACAAAAAATATTTTTTGTTTTAAATTTGTAGTAAAATGCTTGCTACATGTTGTTGTAGTTTAGACAACACTGGGGAATCTACAGTACTCAGGTTAACAGCTAGTATGTATTAAAGAGCAATCAGTATCAGATGTTCGGTCTTTCCACCTAACATTCTGTACCAGGACAGTTGCCCCCTTTTCCCTGCCCTGGCTATATAACTGCTAATTTAAGTCATATGCTTATAGCAAACATAGTTACTGAAAGAAAGTATCATATAACATAAGAATTTCAGACAGCAAAAGTATTTAAATTATATTTCTTACTCCATAAGAATTTCAGTCAGCAAAAATATTTAAATTATATTTAACTATATGACACATGAGGTGCTGAAGGAAAAAAAAGAGCAATATGTTAGCTTACTAAGTGGTTTATATTTTAAGTATACAGTTCTTTTCAGTGCGGACAATAATAAGAATAATAAAAAATAAAATAAACATACAAAGTTCAATAATAAAAAATGCTGCTTGTAGCTTATCTGGTATTTCTGATGAAGGGCATTGATGTGATATGGCCAAATGTTTTGAATAGATGGAAAAGAATGATGAAGCTTGCACAGCTGCGGACCTGATCTCTACTACTGTGAGGCATCTGGTGCTGTAAGGTACTGCTTCCTTTTTCTCTCTACATTTAGCCTGGAAACATACAAAACATACCTAAAGAAAGGTGATCAAGGTTAGATGTCCTAGAAGCCACTATGTACATATGTATTACTAGTTCTCCCACACAGAGACACGCACACGCACACACACACACACACACACACACACACACACACACACACACACACACACACACACACACACACACCCACGCGCGCGCACACACACATTGGTGATACTGTGCATTTGCCCTGATGGAGTACAGCTACATACCAGTAAGGCAGGATCACCAACAACAAATTGAATTAATTTTATTGGCTCTGTAGTGCTGAAAAGGTAAGGCCCAGACTGTATCCTGCATTATCAATGTTTGACCAACGGCATGGCATTAAATGGACCAGGCATGAGAAGATGGAAGTATGGAGCTAGTGCAAGCTTTCCCACCATAGGGGAGAGGGGCAACTTGATTCACTGCATTGGCAATATCTAAAAGAAAGCAGGTACATTGCCAAAGTATAAAAAGCCTAGTGTGCCTGCACTGTAATTGGTACGTTGCTGGGTCAGGAGGTTGCTCAGGTGGAGAAGTGCATATATATCTCCTGACTCCACCATAGTGTGGCAAACAGAGTGCTGATGGGGGTGTTGATAGGACAGTCTACAGGACATAAAGATTGTCCCACTACATAATACCAAACTCTCACCTCCATGTTGTAAAAGAATGGCTTACAGGGCTCTTGTCGATGTGGAGGAACAAATGTTTCAGCTGGGTATAGGAAGGAGGGCCACAGAAACGATACATTTTACAAAAAAAAAAAGGATTCACTTAATTTTAATGCTTTTCCTGGCTACACCTGAGCCTCTATACACACATATGAATCCCCTGGAGTAGAGACTCAGGCTGGCATTCAAAGTCAGGTTGAATAGTATGCAGTGTGAATTTACACAGTTAGTAGACAAATGCAGACAGATGTGATTAATAGAAACACATTGTTCAGCAGTGCCGTGAGAGGTGGAACACATCAAGAGATTTATGGAGATGACTCTATAATGAGAAGACATGTACCAAAACCAGGCAGTAATGATATGCAGATGTGTATAACCAAAAAAATGTGACAATTCATAATAATTTTTAGAGGAACTTACACGCCATGCTGTGCAACTCTACAAAAGTTTAGAAGGCATAGGAAGCATAGCCGGCCTTAGGCATAGGCCAACTAGGTGGCCGCCTAGGGCGCCGCTCTAGCAGGAGTGCTTTTCCAGTATTTATTTGGTGTAGGTAGACCAGGATGGGTGCAGCAAGTGGTGTGGTGGGGGGCACCGTGGAGCCCTTTTGTCTAGGGCACCAGTTGACCTAAGGCTGCTCCTGATAGGAAGTATCTGCATTGCTTGATATTGCAGCAGAACTTGCACAGAAGCTTCTTCAAATACTTAACACCAGCAGCTCTCATCCAGTAGCACAGTGTGGTATATGGAAGAAAAAAATGCTATACAGAAAGCCGACTACAGACTATAATTAAAGACACCAAGAGTTAGTTGATTGCTTTTGTGTTGATCTTCTTCTTCTTCTTTTGGCTGCTCCTGTTACGGGTCGCCACAGCAGATCAACTGTTTCCATTTCTTCCTGTCCTCTGCATCTTGCTCGGTCACACCAACCACCTGCATGTCCTCTCTTACCACATCCATAAACCTTATCTCAGGCCTTCCTCTTTTCTGTTACCTGGCAGCTTCACCCTTAGCAACTTTTTCCCAATATACTCTGCATCCCTCCTCAGCATATGTCCAAACCAATGTAATCTTGCCTCTCTGGCTTTGTTTCCAAACCTGCCAACCTGGGCTGACCCTCTAATATACTTATTCCTAATCCTGTCCATCCTTGTCACACCCAGTGCCAATCTTAACATCTTCAACTCTGCCACATCAAGCTCTGACTCCTACCTTTTTGTCAATGCCACTGTCTCCAACCCATACAACATAGCTGGTCTCACTACCCTCTTATAGACCTTCCCTTTCACTCTTACTGGTACTCGTCTGTCACAAATCACTCCTGACACTCTTCTCCACCCACTCCATCCTGCCTGTACTCTCTTCTTCACCTCTCTTCCACACTCACCATTACTCTGAATTGTTGATCCCAATTACTTAAACTCATCCACCTTCACCACCTTTACTCCCTGCATCCTCACCATTCCTCTATCCTCCCTCTCATTCACACACATATATTCTGTCTTAGTCCTGCTGACCTTCATTCCTCTTCTCTCTAGAGCATATCTCCACCTCTCCAGGGTCTCCTCCACCTGTTCCCTACTCTCACTACAGATCACAATGTCATCTGCAAACATCATAGTCCACAGGGACTCCTGTCTGATCTTGTCTGTCAACCTGTCCATTACCATTGCAAATAAGAAAGGGCTCAGAACTGATCCTTGATTTAATCCCACCTCCACCTTAAACGCATCCGTCACTTCCATCGCAGACCTCACCGCTGTCACATTACCCTTGTACATATCCTGTACCACTCTTACATACTTCTCTGACACTCCCAACTTTCTCATACAGTACCACAACTCCTCTCTAGGCACCCTGTCATATCTTTTCTCTAAATCCACAAAGACACAATGCAACTCCTTCTGACCTTCTCTGTACTTCTCCATCAAAACTCTCAGAGCAAATATCGCATCTGTAGTGCTCTTTCCTGGCATGAAACCATACTGCTGCTCACTAATCATCACCACCCTTCTTAACCTAACTTCCACTACTCTTTCCCATAACATCATGCTGTGACTGATCAGTTTAGTCCCTCTGTAGTTACTACAGCTCTGCACATCACCCTTATTCTTAAAAATTGGTACCAAAATACTTTTTCTCCATTCCTCAGGCATCCTCTCACTTTCCAAGATTTCATTAAACAATCTAGTTAAAAACTCCACTGCCATTTCACCTAAACACCTCCATGCTTCCACAGATATGTCATCTGGACCAGCAGCCTTTCTGTTCTTCATCCTCTTTATAGCTATCCTTACTTCCTCCTTGCTAATCCACTGCACTTCATGATTCATTATCGGCACATCATCCAACCTTCTCTCCCTCTCCTTCTCTTCATTCATCAACTCCTCAAAGTACTCTTTCCATCTGCTCAACACACTCTCCTCACTTGTGAGTACATTTCCCTCATTATCCTTTATCACCCTTACCTGCTGCACATCTTTACTAGCTCGGTCCCTCTGTCTAGCCAATTGGTACAGGTCCTTTTCTCCCTCCTTAGTGTCCAACCTTTCATACAACTCTTCATACGCCATATCCTTAGCCTTCGCCACCTCTCTCTTTGCCATGCACCTCATCTCCTTATACTCTTGTCTACTTTCTTCATCTCTCTGACAATCCCACTTCTTCTTCACCAACCTCTTTCTCTGTATACTCTCCTGTACTTCTTCATTCCACCACCAGGTCTCCTTGTCCTCCTTCCTCTTTCCAGATGTTACACCAAGCACCTTTCTAGCCATCTCTCTTACTAGCTCTGCTGTAGTTACCCAGCTATTCGTTAACTCTTCACTGCCACCCAGTGCCTGTCTTTACTCTTCCCTGAACATCACCTCACAATTACCCTTTTTCAATTTCCACCATTTGATCCTTGGTGCTGCCCTCACACTCATCCTCCTCTTCTTGATCACCTATGTCATTCTACAAACCACCATCCTATGCTGCCTAACTACCCTTTCCCCTGCCACTGCTTTACAGTTTCCAATCTCCTTTAGACTGGCCCTTCTACATAAGATATAATCCACCTGTGTGCATCTTCATCCACTCTTGTATGTCACCCTATGCTCCTCCCTCTTGTGAAAATACGTATTCATCACAGCCATGTCCATCCTTTTCACAAAATCCACTACCATCTGACCTTCTGCATTCCTTTGCTTAACACCATACCTACCCATCACTTCCTCATCCCCTCTGTTCCCTTCACCAACATGCCCACTGAAATCTGCTCCAATCACCAGTCTTTCACCCTTGGGTACAGTCATCACCACTTCATCCAACTCACTCCAAAATTTTTCTTTCTCATCCATCGCATACCCAACTTGTGGAGCATATGCACTAACAACATTCATCATTACACCATCAATTTCCAGCTTCATAAACATCACTCTATCTGATGCTCTTTTCACCTCCAAAACACTCTTAGCATACTGTTCCTTCAGGATAATGCCTACGCCATTTCTCCTCCCATCCACACCATGATAAAACAATTTGAAACAGCCTCCGATACACCCTGCCTTGCTCCCCTTCCATCTGGTCTCTTGCACACACAATATACCAACCTTCCTTCTGTCCATCATATCAGCTAGCTCTCTCCCTATACCATTCATACTGCCAACATTCAAAGTTCCGACCCTCACTATCACAGTCCTAGCCTTTACCTGCCTTCGGTCATTCCTTCCCCCTCTTCTCCTCCTTCGGCCAACAGTAGCCCAATTTCTGCCAGCACCCTGTTAGCCAACAGTACTGGTAGTGGTCGTTCTTAACCTGGGCCTCGACCGATCCAGTATGTATTTCTGTACTGTTGTCTGCATGTATGATTTGGCAAAATGTTATGCCGGATGCTCTTCCTGACGCAACCCTCCCCATTTATCCGGGCTTGGGACCAGCACAAAGAAATGCACTGGCTTGTGCATCCCCAGTGGCTGTTAATCATAACATTATAAGGACCCCACTGTATATGTGCCACCTACAAATGGAATCTACAGGAGTGCATGGCCCACCTCCCCTGTGGAGGCAGTTATGTGCAGCATTTGCCATCTTAACATCAGCCACAAAAATCCTTAATCACTGATTTAAAAGTATGCTTCCACATGGGATGAGCACTTCTAATTTACCAGGACAGCAGAGGAAAGAACCACTATTAAGTGTGACTTCTGTGACATCTCACAACTCTCAGAGGCCAAAAAACAGTGATACAGATAACAGAGTAGACCACTGTGGGCAATGAAGAAATTATAAACTTGTAATTCTTAATCCAATAAAAAGAGTCAAAATCACCAAACTAAATGAAGAAATTATGTCTTGTTACTATAATACAAGAAGCCTGGAATTTCCAGTTAGAGGATAGTCAGAAAGTTTAAAAGAGAAATTAGTGGAAAGAAAAATTCTTGCACAAGATTAAAACATCAAAAGATTGAAATGTAAATTTGCATTCACTAATACAATAGAACCATGAAAAACATTGCATAGTTGTAGAAATGTTGGGCCACCTGGAAAAGAAGTGACAGAGGAAGAGATAAATTATGAAGAACAAAACCCAGAGATTTTTGACAGGTATGAAAAAGAAACATGGACATGGGAAAGAAAAAGACATCTGATATGGTGCAATATTTATGGAAAGGAAAAAGTCAAACTAATCAGTACAAAAAAGCAGTTCCAAACTTACAAAACCACCTAGGTATGGAAAATTTCTGAATATAAATATTAAGAAAACAAAGGTGGAATGTAGAACAGAGGTTTAGTAAATTAGAAGTAAAAAAACAGAAAAGTGCAGTTATGGATTTTCTGTGAAGTGAAGGAGTTAGTGTAGAAAATCCAGCACAGGTAATGTCATGAGATGATGGAACAATAAGCCCACAAATTAAGGAGAAACAGATGGATCAGGAGGTATCTGAAGAAGACATAAGAACATGGAAAAGCAAAAGAGATCTGATATGGTGTAATATTTATACAAATGAGAAGGCAAAACTATTCAATTTAAAAAAGCAGCACCAAAGATAATGGAAGAGAAATACCTGCAAAGGCACCTGGATATAGAAGTGTCCACATTACAAAATAAGAAAACAAAGAGGGAAAGTAGAAAAGAGGATTAGTAATGGAGAAGTTAAAGAAAGAGAAACTGAAACTATGGATTGCCTAAAAAGTGAAGGATTTAGTGCAGGAAGTACAATGTTGGTTATGTCACAGCCTAATAAAACAATGAATCCCCAAACAAAGGAGCAACAGGGGGAATAGGAGGCATCTGAAAACTTGCCACATGGTGATGCTCTGCAGCTATCTGTAGGAAATGTTTACAAAAGTTCAGTTGAAGGTGCACAACAAGGGAAGGAACAGGAAACAGAGGTTGGTCTGACACAGACAATGTTGTGGAGTGATGGGCCAATGAGTTGCAATACAAAGGAACAGCAGATGATGTGGGATGCAGCTGAAGCAGATACGCCACAGGAAGGTATCTTGGAACTTCTGCAGAATGCAACAGGAAAAGGAGAGCAAATGCTCTCAGTTTAGAAGTAAATTATCTCAGAGAAGAGCTGCTAGATTTAATAGAGATGGATAGCCATATTTAGATAAATGAAAGAAATAGATTATAGAAAGAAATTAAGGCCCTAAATGTTAGAAGTCTTATAAAACAAACAAATACAGTAGTTAAGACTACTAAGAGAAATACATGTGCTATAAAATAAATAAATAAGATCCATCACTGTACAGGTAAATTAATAGATAAACTCTTACAACAAAAACACAGAGCAATAAGGGAAAGGAAGAAATAGCATGCCAACATGGAAGCATTGACAAGAGAAATCTTTTAATTGGGCCAAAATGGGACATGGGGGTGTGGCCATTCTGACACTGGCCACACCCTCTGCAATGACATCACTACAGGCATGGTGACAGAGATGCAGTTATGGGTACAACAGCTGGCTGGCTGCTGGGGTGGCTAGCTGGCTGCCTGGAGTGTCTAGCTGGATGAATGAATGGCTGGCTGGCTGGACGGACGTTTGGATGACTGGCTCAATGAATGGCTGGCTGCCTGGAGTGGCTCAATGGCTGGTTGGACAAATGACTGGCTGAATGAATGGATGGCTGGCTGGCTGCCTGGAGTGGCTAGCTGGATGGGAGTAGCTGGATGAATGGCTGGTCACTGCAGTGGTTAGCTGTATGGCTGCTGGAGTGGCTAGATGGATGGATGGATGGCTGCACTTATGCATGAATGGTTGGCTGGATGTACACCTCTCAACTGTACAGATTTTTACATAATATCCAGATTTTTGTCGCATATTTTTGTTCTGTTTCTAATAGAATTGGCTCTGTAGCTGGCTAGCTTGCTCAGCTTTTTGCTGGCTAGCTCGGCTGTTTTAAAAAAAATGTCACTGCTACTTTTCATAGCAGATGTAGAAGTGGTAAAACAAACCACTCTACAGCTGTGATCTTTGTAGGGCTCTTCCTGCCCCAGTCCCCACCCCTTCATACATTGCAGCCAATTGCTGCACAATTTAAAGCACCTGGCACTAACAGGGAACAGCTCTGCCTGCAGGTCCGGGTTGGTGACGTAACTGAATTGCCGTGAAAAAGCCGGACGTAATTGCGGCTTTTCCATGGCAATTCAGTGTGATCGCAAAAGCGGGACCTTTCAGGTCCCACTGCTTGATACGGTGGGCAACAGGATAAGGTAGCTTAGCCCATGAGTGTCCCGCTAACAATGGGACGGGTGGCAACCTTAGAAATCTATAAAGCATTTAAGACAGGAAGTGTCATTTATAGAAGAATATAGAAGAGGGAACAGATCAACAAATATACTTAGAAAAATGGATGTGGTAAAAGCAACACACAGTATCAAAACAGATCAGGATCTACTATATACTATGGCAAATAATAAAGTAAAGATATCAACACATGTAGAAAAACTTAGAAGATATGCAGATAAATATAAAGGAAAAGTACAAAATAAGAAATTCATTGATGACTTGATGACTCAAAACATTTTATAGAGAACTGGGAAACAAAGCAAAAGGAATACAAACACTATCAAAAAAAGAAGAAATAGACAAATTTTGCAGAAATATTTATGAAGACCTTGTGGTACATAATAAAGATGTTGAATGGATAGAAAAATTATAAAGAACTGTATGCAGTTCACATGTAGAGGATATGAAATGAGATAAGGTACAGACATTTGTTTACAAAGTCCATTTAATGTGAGAGAAACAGACATATGCAGGTTCTGTAAAAAAGAACTAGAAACAGTCAGACATCTTGTTGCTGGGTGTGATGCTCTCATGACAGAGGGCCTGTATACTGAAAGGCACAATAATGCGGCAAGACTGTTTCATTGGGAATTGTGCAAACACTACAATACTGAAAAAGTTAAGAAACATTGGAAACATGAACCACAGAGCATTGTAGAAAATGATGAAGTTTATATCATGAGATCACCTATTACCAACAATTCAAAACATAGATGTTAGAAAATCAGATATAGTACTCCAGGATAAAAAGATAAAAATAGCATTGATCATTGAAATTGCTACATCCAGTGATTACAGTGTCTTATGTACAGAGAGAGAGAGAAAAAGTCATGAAATACCAGGATTTGCAGGCAAAAATGACCGCATTGCGGGAAAAGGATACCCAGACAGTTCCAATAATAGCAAGAGCAGCAGGTCTAATAAAAACGAATTTACACTCATATTTAGATATGCTTCTGATATATGCAACTCCACATGAATTACAGAAGGAGTAATTTCTGGGTACATTGTGGGTGCTGCAAATAGCACTTTTGGCTAACATCAAAGAATGAAACAATACTAATTTCATGAACTTTAATCATACCCTGAATTAGGAAGGAGGTCCATTCCTGTCATGGTATTAATAACGCAAAAGATTTGGAGAAAGTAAACAGAGGTACTGAGTACCATAGGCTGCACACATATGACAATACATGCCCCATATGGCATACAGTCACAGCAGTAAGTGAACAGCAAAAGTTATCATTATGTGAACTGCCAGGTGGTGTGCAGTGTACAGGGTATTATTACCAATGTGTCTGCACAATATACAGGCAGTTCTCATGATTCACGTGATTGCTGCATCACACAAGGTGACTTTCCATGGGGCTATCTAGTTGGTAAGTGCAGGCATATTACAGATTATGCTGAAAGCTTCCTTGAGCCCTAGCTAATGGTACTTGTTGCCAAATACCAATACATGAAACATGTGGAGACCAGCAACATGATCAGACAGATATATGGCCCACTAAGTCATGCTTCTGCTGCCTGTGTACATCTGATGGGGTACTGCAGTTCTCCCAAGCTATAGTCTACAAGCAGGTTTTAGACTGTCCCATTCTACATACTACAGTATGGCAGAAACAAACAGGATAACCCCACACTTCAGTTGTGTTAGGACCAGGTCTACATCCCACAGGCATTAAAACTATAGTGACATCATCTGTGCAGGACAGCGAGGCAGAAAAGGATGGAACATGTGCTAGACAGCCCTTCCCTAGATGAGTATGTACACAATGCATGGTAGTGCAGACAAAGTGATGGAATCTAGTCCAGAGCAATGGATTGTGAGGGGTTTGCAGTGACAGTACAGTGTCACATAAAACAAATATGATGCATGCAGTGTTAATGACAAACCAAGCTGTCCAATGTATGCTTCAGTCACACTGTGCATCAGACATCACTACATTGAATGGGGAAGGATTGAAGAACATTACTGTAAGAAAAAGGATGAGAAAGACAGATGTTGACTACATGTCTCAAGCTATGGATGTATAAACCAGCTGGATGAGACTTGTATGCTTGCAAATTGAATACACAATGAAAACAGTGGTATTAATAAGACTAATGGTGATAAACATCATTCCTTTGTGACAATTGATAGAGTAGATCCTACTGCGTTAGAAGTTGAAGATTCTTCAGATCTAGTCAAAAAATATATTCTTGTAATTGGAGATTCAATTATTAGAGGAACTGATACTTACATTTGAAGAGAAAATAATGAACATTGAATTACGTTATGCTTGCCAGTAGCAAAATAGAAGAAGTGAGACAAGCCAGCAACATCGACATGTAAGGAAGTACGGATCTGTTTTCATTCATGTTGGTACAAATGATTTCATCCGCAAGGACTCTCTGGCTGTTGGTACGGAATTAACAGCCCTCTTAGATAGTATCGCTTGTACTGGTGTTAGGACATATTTCTCACAAAAAACATATAGAAAGGATAGTCAGGTCACCGTAAACAAAAAGCATTTTGGGGTAAATGCCTACATGGAAAAAATGTCCCATTCTAAAAAATGGAAATGTGTAGAGCATCCAAGCCTAGTTTTGGACAAACATGTTCAGACAGTAAGGCGTGCATTTGTCAAGATCAGGGAAGAGAATTTTTGCAGCAGATATTTTGCAATATTTTACAAGTGCTAGGCAGGATTTTTGCCAGATCAAAAATTTAACAGTTCACAGATAGCAACATTTGATGTGTCTCTGATGGTTGTTAATACTAGGAGCATTAACAATAAAGTTTTTTTTATTGGAAAATTTGCTGTGTTTCCACAAGATTCATGTTGCTATTGTTTGTGAAACATGATTAAAGAACAATGACTGGAATCCAGTTATGTTAGGGTATAAATGTTCTTACTGTAACAGACATTCTAACAAAATCAGGTGGAGGTGTTGTGATAGGGATTAAAGATAGTTAAGAGACCTGTGATTATTACATGTTCAATGATATCAACAATGTTATAGACTGTGTTACTGTGCCAGTAAAGACAGCCCTGGAACAATTGTTGGAGTGTACAGACCACCAAAGTCAAGTGCTCATGACCTAGAGGAAATCATACATTTCTTGAATGAAACAAAGGAGGAAAGAATAATATTAGCTGGGGAGTTAAATTTACCAGAAACAGACTGTAATAAAATGTATTCAATAACATTAGTAAAGAAATTATTCACAACATATGTTCAGGAACAATTGCTTCTGATTGTAAAATAACTACCAGGGAACAGAACATACTATACATTGTGTTCCTAGAAATTACTGTTACTTCAAGTCAGGTTTTGCCACTGCTTAATATGCAATGATCATGGGGTTATAAAGGTTAATTTGTTGCTAGATATTGCTAGGCTGAAATCTAAATCAATACACAGATGATTAGTTATAGATTATATTGAAGCAAAGCAGTCACTATGTAAAACTAACTGAAGTGATGTTTTCAGTGGAAAAAACTGCAGATGGAACATAAAAAGTTTTGATAGAGAAACTGAGTTAAAAAAATGTTGAACATCAGGATATAGGCATACAATGTTAGGAGGATATAGTTCCATAAAAACAAGATACCCAATTAAGGTGAGAGACACAAAAATACAAGAAATGGAAGAGAGGTTGACCTACAACTTTGAAAACTGAAATAAACAAACTGGACAAACAAATTAAGTATAGTGTGAGACAAGATCAAGAAAAATTTGAAAGAAATTTATATAAAGATATTTTTTGAAACACCTTTATTGAATAGGCACATTTACATTCATATAAAAGTAGTCAAACTATATAAATTTAACAAACATTATACTTCACATATATTGCTATATATCATATAACCTAAGCAATATTACATAAATTATTCAATTCCTGCTATTTTTTTAAACAAGAAACATCTTCATTAAATCATTTCTTACTACATAGGCAATCATACGTTTATATAAATGCAAGCAAACCACACTGACAGAATCCTAGTCGCAAGGATTTTACATCACAATCCATACTGACACACTCACAGTTGCAAACATTATACATCACTTATAATCTACCTATTCTTTCTCACTCAAACATTACATAGCTCATTTAAATCCTGATGACTTTTTAGCCTCATTCCTTCCTTGTATGTATTCTTCCCACAATTACCATTTTTTTCCTTTGTAGTTTGCTCCTAACCTTGTCTAAAGAGCTCACTTCCAGTTGTTTTATCTCTGTTACTACATTTACTGTTTCCAGTATAACTGGTATAGATTTTGATTTCCATTTTCTGGCAATTTCTTTTTTGGCAGCTATCCTTATTAGACACAGCAAGGCCTTACCATGATTAGGCAATTCTGATTCTGTATTATAGCTCAGAAAAATCATCTCCTTCATCAGCCCAATCTCCCCACCCAGCATCTCTGACATTGTATCCTGCAGGGAATCCCTAAAGTCCGCCAACTCATCACCCTCCCAGAAAACATGTTCCTAAGTATCTCTCTCTTTCCTTTTACACCTCCAACATTTCTGTCTACCTGAATGTAAAAAACACTGAACACCCAACTAATACTCATAGTAATCCAAAAGTTCAACATTGAAACCACAGATGATCCAATGAACAAAAGTCCTGTTAAAAAAACAATCTTTTTTATTATTAAAACAAGATTGGAGACATGAACTTATTAAACCTGTCTTTATGGTTAAGGGGAGTAGGACAAACCCAGAATCCTATAGACCCTTAAGTCTACTTTCATATTGTGGAAAAATAATGGAGAAGGTAATATTGGATAAGTTATTGTCAGAACTGGATAGGCTGGGACTTGAAACCATACATCAGCATGCATATGTTGAAAACAGATCTATTACCACCTGTAACATGATGTTTTATAATAACAGAATAACAACTATAAATGAAAAATTGTGCTGTGATGTGATTTATATAGATTTTACTTCGGCATTTGGCAGGGTCATACACAAAACACTGATCAATAAATTAGAACAACTAGGTATGAATGTACTCTTGATAAGATGGAGAGCTGCATGGCTTACAAATAGGACATGGCAAGTATCTTACAGCAATTGGACAGGTGAAATTATTGGTTACAGTCAGGCTGTCCCCACAGAGATTTGTCCTAGGCCCTTACTTGTTTCGATTGTATCTTTCAGACTTAACTTTTTCATCTGAGGTATTTTACAGTCTACATGCAGATTACATGAAATTGGTTAAACTCATTACATGTGCTACAGATAAGGCAAGTCTGTAAAAGAACTTGTCTAAATTGACCATTTGCACACAGGAGAATAATATGTTCATAAATGCATCAAAAAATAAGCATATGAGAACTGTGAGACATAAAACTGTAGATTCATTTAAGGATCTGGGTATATGGGTAGATCCAGCTTTGAGTGTTTCTAATCACATCAACCAATTGGTTAATGATAGTTATAGAACTATTATATCACTATAAATTGTATAAAAAGATTTATAAAGTCTAGGAAATCAGAAATGATGAAGTCATTGTTTGTTAGTTACATTAAACCCAAACTTGAGTATGGAATAACAATATGGAAGCCTTTTAAGAAAACAAGCATGAGTAAACTGTAAAGAGTACAGTGGAAATATACCAAGGGCATCCATCGATGTGAAAATTTAAGTTATTACGAAAGACTAAAATATCTGAAATATCTGAACTTGTACAGTGCCTCTTATAGATATTCAAGAGGAGATCTAATTCAATTATATAGGGCATTTAGAGACAAATACCTCTGGCGATGTTTGGGGTTATTAAAAGGTAGTAGAGAATCATCAGACATCACATGTAGAAGATTCTATAGGAATGAGAAGTGTACTAATTGGTTATCTGACAGAGTAGCCGATGAATGGAACAGACTACCAAATTACATTAAAGCAAGTACTAGTATAGATATTTTTAAGAATTATTTTTAAGAACAGAATTATTTTTAAGAACAGCATGGACACTTATTATGTTAACATGTGTTTCTGGTATATTGGCAGGCTAGAAGGGAATTAATGCCTGTGCTTGGAATATTTGGTGCTTGAAATATTTGTATGTATGTACTGTATGTGCATATGTATGGTGGACATATGCTGTGGTAACATACACTTTGGCAGGTTTCATTTCCTCCTGCAAAGTGTCACTATGTGACCACAACCTGCTTGCCATGCTTTTGGGGTTGGTTGACTTAAATCAGACACTCCCAATGGCAGAAAAGGTTTCCTACTGCAAAACTCTAACTGAGACAGAAGCTGCTGACAATGTATCCTGACAGTGCAGATCAAGTGTATTCACCAGCCATGATGAGATGTGGCAGAGAGTTGTATACCTCTGGACTCTACTGTAGAGTCTGCACTCCACTGAGACCTATGTATGTCTCCCTAACCAGAGACATCACTGTCAGCAGATGCATTGTTAATGGCTCTTCAGCATGATGGTGGCAGTATTGGAGGCAGTGCATGCCACTACAGACCTTATGAGACCAATCAGAATTATCTCCCTGGACTCCGTGTTCTCACAAAGTGAATTTCTACTGCTGCTAGGCTACATCCTCTTAAATGCCACGTACTCAGCAGTCATCTCCATGCTGGACAGCATAGCAGCAAATTATGCCTGGATGACATTTTGTACACTTGTCTATATATCAGAAACTTACTGTGACATGTGATGGCATCAGGTACCCATGTAAGGTTTCTCTGTGGTAGGCAGACTCACATCTGATGCAGTGCACTCATCTGCTGCTGCAGCAATAGGGGGGTATTGTTACTGCTCACAGCCAGTGGGGGTGCCTTCCCCTCCAGGAACAGTGAGCAGTCCGAATCTACAAACCTGGGAACATATGTAGCCAATGAACTGTCGTTCAATCACTACATGTCAACTGTTGTACCTAAGTGATTTTTCATTGCATGGCTTGTTACTAAAAGTATGGCATCAAGGTCAAGAAATGTAATCATTCTACTATATTCTGCACTCATCAGGCCAATTATTGAGTATAATACCCCTTTGGTATATACATGTCCAAATATTTGACACAACTCGACAGCCCTCAACTATTTCTTACTAAGAAAATCAAGGACCTAAATAATAGAAACTATGCAGACCATCTGAAAGCCTTGTCTCTCTCTTCTTGGTGTTATACTGATGGCTACTGAGTGTCACTCTCTGCCTTGCTTAACGAGCCTCAGTTGACCCTATGCTTTTAAACCTACTGCATATTTACAAGTCCATTGAGGCACAAACATCAGCTCAAAAAATCTAAATCTCCTTTGCAACATAAATAGAACATGTTCAAGAGTTAAATATGTATCACAGAGTAAAGCACTTCTTTGGAACTGTCTTCCTTTCTAGATAAAGCAAAGTACTTCTCTTACACTATTCTGATGTAATCTGTACAAATGAATGGGTACTCACAAATTCACTTCTGATTTTGAACCCTTGACTCTCATAGATAGGGACAACATGTACATTTTCTGCTCATCTCTGGGTTATTTGTATATAAAATAAAGGGGAAATAACTTCATAGGAATACATGGTTAGGCTTCTAAAGATCCTCATTAATCAATTGCCTGATAAGCATCCATGAACCTATGAAGTTTTGAACACTTGTTTGTTTCTTTCCAGCTAATGTCTCTCTATCCTATTGTGTGCACATCCACGTCTGCCTGTCTGTCTTGTTATATGTTTTTCTGTTTGCCCCTGCACATTCACCTGCCTCCTCATTTCTGCCCATTTTCTCTGCCACTCTTCCTACTTATCCCTGCCTCTGTATAAAAAGGGGGCTTTGAAATCCTAAAAATGTTGCCCATTTACCCCGCCATCTTGTAGACTTCTATTTTTTTTCCTTACATATATCCCTCTGCTTATTGACTTCCTTAACTGTACTTTCCTATGTATTTATCTTTTCCACCACATTTATGCATCATACAGGTTTCCACATAGGTGAGCCCCCTTAACACACTGTAGTTGCCATTTTGGTATAGCTACATGTGTGGACTGTCTTTCTTCTGTAGATGTCTGTACCAAGTGTCCCAACATTCTTATTTGTGCCACTACTGAGTGCATAGCTGTGTAATATAAAGTGACATGCTAGCTAATAAGTATATACGTATATAGCTTTTTATCACAATGACGCATAATGGGGAGCATGGCTGTTGCCCTTACTTTTATCATACGTAAATACATGTTACTGTACTTTTCTCTGCAACTGTATAACCACAGAGTTTGTTCTCCCTACATGCTACACTGCTCAACTACCCCACCTGACCAGACTTAGATACTCCATAGGGCTGCATGTCTAATCTGGTGTTTATAAATAGTGCCATCACTGCCATGTGTTGATGTGCAGTTGCAGAAACTCTGCCCTGGCAACAGTGCTTTTTTATGAACAAAAACTCCAGCCTCTAGTGGGTCACACCAGGTATAACACAAAGAAGCATTTTGGGTGAGGGGAATAATAAATGAGTTTCATAAAGCAACAAGTGGTATGCAATACATGAGTTGGAGGCATAACAATGAGAAAATGCTATAAGTAACATACTTGTTTATTCTTGTGTATTTTTTCTGTTTTTTTTCTTTATAATAGCAGTTAGTTGACTTGCACTTTAATGTATCCTAATTTGAATTTGAAAATGATGAGGGTCTTTCATTGTTCTTGTCATATGAAACAGTTGACAATATATAATGATAGATGGTACATTGTGTAATGGAGGACAGGACATCACTAATGTTAATATTTTGTCCTTTATCTGCATGTTCCATTTTAAGAACTCCGTAACTAATTATGACTGAAGGTCTACTTTCTGTATATTTTTAATAAAGGGCATTGATGTTGCAGATATTCCAGAGGGTGGATGATAAAAGCAAACATCATCAGAATGCTGAAACTGTGACATTAACAAAAGGCAAATGGCAGATTAATATTGTACTCGTACTATTTCTTACAGTGTCTCCAATTGCCATGACCATGGACTATTTACATATTTTTCCCAGAATACTGGGTTTCATTGTGCCCTTCTCCACTTGCATTATGTATGATTCTGAATGGGTCACTTAAACAGGCTGTACATTCAATCACCACTACAAAAGGCAATTGTATCTAGTAGACTTAAACAACTAACATAAGAATAAAATTTAGACAATAGTTTTGAGTGCTACACAATAACTCACAAAAGTGAAACAGAACTACATACTGAATGCCATGTCTTGTATTTCTTCATGTTTTAGGTTTCTGTGCATATTTTCATATATAAATATAAATATAAACATTACATAGACATCTCATCATGAAACAGTATTTCTTAGATTAACATTTAACACTGAGGAGGAAAGATTTTGCAGTAATGGTTCCTTCGTTTGATGCTTGCCAGAAAATAATAACCTAACAGTTTAGGGTATAATAATAATAATACATTGTGAATAGGTGTTCATATGGTAAAGAAACGGAACAAGCAATCTATTGTAAACTATTAAATTCATGCTTTGTCCAAAGATTTTTGAGCATACTTAATGGGCAACAAATCATATATTTTTATTGGTTAAATAAACGTAAATGAAACTGGAATGATAACATTTCTTGGACAGGGCAGAGAGTTTTCTCTAGTCAAAGGAAATACTCTGAACCTATGATACATATCCTCTTTTCTGCGGGGGAGTAGGGTTTTTATTCTTCAATGCAGCATTAATGTATGATTCTGCAAGCATACTATCAGCATAAAATAAACAGATAACTCAGAATACACAGAACCATATGTTTTGCAAGTCACAGAGGACTGTACCTGCTGTTTCTTGGGAGGGAGGAAAGGGGAATCTCAGGACTAATTGTAGTTTTAGTAGAATAAATTATATTGTTAGTTTTTCATGCTGAACTCTCACATCTGCAATCAGAAAGATGCTTTTCAAATGTCTGCTAAATAGATTACAACAGATTAAAATATTAGCAAAAAAATGCATGATATATGCAGATACTACAGAACACAAGTGCATTCTGCAGGTAAGTCCTTACGAGTGTGCATATTGAATATCTGAAAATAAACAAATGCATTCTGCATACTTATATTTGGTAACAGGTCATCCCAGTGGACATTAAAGATCCTCCAAAAAGATTTCAGCCAAAGAGACAAAATGAACACAAGACCAAGTTAAAATTAAGTTGTGAGATTTTATACAGCGGGAAACAAAGTCAAGGACATACCAGTGCTGAGTGATTCAAAAATAAGCTGATTACAAAGGAAAAGAATATCAACTAGATACAGAAGCATCACTTAAGCTGCCAGTTCTTCTTTATTCTGAACTACTGACACAAGGCCACATAGTAATCGTAAGGTCTGGTGTTCATGTATTCCAAAGTAACACAGAGCTTCCACATGCTGGGGAAATTGTTTTACAAATGGTGACATAATTTTTTCCAGCCTTAGGAGAAATCTTAGAAAGCAAGATATTGAATATTGGTGGGAATGAAAATGCTAGAATTTTCTGAAATATCTGAAAATCCAGCATTTTAGAATACCTGTATGTTTGCAAAAAATATGCAAAAGTACATTTTAGTTTTCAAGTTATCTTCTACCATCACCCTGATATTGAATGCAACAGAACTACATTTCTTGTAACTTTTAGCTGCAAAATCTATTCAGATGAAACAGATGAAATATCAGTACAGCGAGCAGACTATACGTGGAACAGTTCCCACAATATGGGAGAATATAATGGCTAATTACTAGCCACACACACTCTTGATTTTTCTAGTCGTTATAGTTATTCCACAAAAATATTAAATCTAAAGGGCGTGAAAGATTTCCTGAGCACTGTTACAACATAGTGATAAAAGCAGAGGGAGTAATGTCTGTGTCTTCCAAGGTCTGTCAGACCAACTTCATTTTAGAATGGGATGTTTTCTATACTATATGTTGGGTGGAAGCTTTGTTTGCAAATGCAACAACATTGCATTTTTTACCAGCTAATTTTAGCCCATAGCATATTTGCTATTAACATGTGTAAGTTCATTTGTAGCTTCTGTATATGAGAAGAGGATTCAAGTATAACACCCAGTTAACAATTATCTAACTTAGTTAACCAGACTTCCTGTCTTTTTATTTGGAGATCAGAAAAGTATATGCGGAATAACAAAGGTCCTAGCACAGAACCCTGTGGTGCCCCATTGGTTACTTTCATGCTGTCTGGGGCTGTGTCCGCCACATTTACAGTGTAGATTCTGTCCCTCAGCCAATTACCTATCCATCTAACTATATAGAGTTTGATTTAGAGGGCATTTATCTTGTTGAAAATGTTGGTATGTGATATAGTATCAAATTCTTTGGCAAAGTCTCAACCTTTTGGACGGTGTGACCATTGCTCATGGCTTGCTCTACCCTCTCAAAAAAATTTGCGTGCATAAATAAACAATACAAAGTCAATCTGCTGTGGGTCAAGTCTTTTAAGATTTTTTTTTTATATTGTAGTTTATTGGCTGTTTTATGATCTACTCTATGGCCCTGCAGAAGTGGCTTGTCAGGCTACAATTATCTGGTTCTGTGGAGACACTTCCCTTGTAAAGAGGCAGCACAATTGCTGTGGTGACAAAACCAGTGGCTGAGCTCAGGCTGAACAGCTGTAGGAGCAGGTCCACCAGAACATGTTCAGTGCTGTTCAGTAGGTAGCCTGATATGTTATTAGGTTCCATACAGGATGTAGTTTTGCTTTGGAAAGTAATTTTAACTAGTGTTCTTTTGGGAGGATGGAGGTTTTTAAGCCCTTGGGCATAAAAGTTAGCACCAAATTTGTTTGTCAAGAGTTTTTTTTTATAGGTTCATAGGTTCATACTAGGCTATCTGCCCTGGGGCATTTATAAGCCTAGCCCGAGTGTGTTTGGCTTTTGCCACCCTTTGATTTGAGTTTACTGTGCCCTTTTTAAGGTTAGTTTACTGTGCCTCTGTCTAGTAGTGACACAGGAGTAATCCCTGGGGTAAACCTACGATCCCCCATCCACTCATCAAGATTCCTCTTGAAGAGAAGAAGTGAAGGGCTCTGCCTAACATGGACTGGGATCCTATTCCAGAGCGAAGGCAGCCTCTGGGTTATGAATCTGTCCCTCCAGCATGTTCTGTTTATTTCTGTGCTGAGGTTCAAGTCCCTCGAGCACGTGGCTCTAAGGGATTTGGATTTTCTGAGGTGGAGCATGTCCATTAATTCTGGGTTGGACATAGCTTTATATGTCAGGCATAGATCGCCTCGAAGTAGGTGGTATGCAACTGAGTGGAGCTGGAATTTTTTTAACCGAGCAGCATATGGCATCTGTTTGAGTCCCTTGATCCCCTTTTTGAGGTACTTTTGGGGTCTTTCTAGTTGCTGCAGGTGTCTGGTAAGGTACATCCCAAAAGGGGCATTGTATTCTATTATGGGCCTGATGAGGGATGAATAAAGGGGCACGATGACCTCCCTTGATCTAGATGTGAATCCTTTCATGATAAGTTAGGCTATGTAGAAGGTCTTTCTAACCACTTTGGCAATGTGGTTGTCAAAGGAGAGATTACTATTAACTTGGGTCCCCAGGTCCCTAATTACTTCTTCTGTACTTAATGGGTTACCACCTATGTGGTAGTTTGTGGGCACTTTGTTTTTGCCAAAGGGTATGACAATACACTTTTTGGCATTTAGCTTTAGACCATGGCTCTGGCACCAGTTATCCGTCTCTGTGAGACCTTTTTGAAGGATGTTCGTGTCAGCTGGAGAGTCAATTATGGTGCCCAGTTTGCAGTCATCTGCGAACTTGGTCAGCCACAGTCCTACCGTGTTAGCCTGTACCTCAGAAAAATATATACCGAACAAGAGAGGTCCCAGGACTGAGCCTTGTGGGACACCACTTGTAACTGGTTTCGAGTCTGCATGGCTCCAGCAACTCTGACTCTGTGGGTTCTGTCTTTGAGCCAGTTTGCAACCCATCTTGTGACATAGGGGTTTATATTTAAGCTGGATAGCTTATCTATGATGCCCGAGTGGGGTATTGTGTCAAAAGCCTTCGCGAGGTCCAGCTAGGCTGTGTGGACTACCTTCCCTTCATCTATGGCCTTGGTGACTGTTTCAAAGAAGTCTACCAGATTCAAGAGGCAGGATCTGCCCTTGGCAAAGCCGAATTGGGTAGGATCTAGTGTCTGTACGTCCCCAATGTCTTTGTTTATGAGTTCCATGATGATCCTCTCTATAGCCTTGCAGACTAGGCTAGTCAGGCTTATTGGGCGATAGTTTCCAGGGTCCGTCGAGGCACCACCTTTGTGGAGAGGGACCATTGCTGCTGAACGCCATTCTTTGGGTACATATCCTGTAGTAAGGCTGAGATTGTACAGCAGTTTTACGTGAGGTTTTAGTTCCTCTTGGAGTTCATGTAGGACGCAACCTGGGACACCGTCTGGTCCCATTGAAGCAGTGTTTTTTGCTTTGGAGAGGGCGGCTTCCACCTGAGCATCTGAGATGTTAGGGAGGCTGCACTCTGCTGGGATAGATATTTGCTCTTTTGGGGGGGAGGGGGGAGAAGTTTGCACTAAACATGTCTGCCAGGATGTTGGCAATGTCTGTGGCTTCAGTGCATTTTTTGTCATTTAAAATCATCTCTGTGCATATCTGGGAGTTGCATTGCAGGTTCCTAACATAGCTAAAGAAAGCCTTGTGATTGTCTTTAGTGTCCTGTGCAATTTTTCTCTCGAAGCTGGCCTTGGAGGATTTTATGAGGGATCATAATTTTTTGCTAGTACTGATCAGAGATGCCTTCATTTTTAGGGATTTTGCTCTATCATGTAGTAGCTTCCTCCTTCTGTTGTACAGCTTATTTATGGCTGGGGTCCACCAGACTGGATGCCTGCCTTTGGACGATTGGGTCTTGGTTTTGTTTGGGATAGCATGATCCATGCATTTCTTGAGGTGTCCATAGAATGCATTTATATAGGATTCTGCAGTTTGGGCCGTAGTTTCCACTGGCCCGGGGGCCTTGAAGGATTCCACCTCAGTTTTGAGAAGTGTGAAGTTCACTTTTGAGAAGTTTTTCACTGTAGTTTTCTGGGCTAGAGGTGGGGTCGGGTTGTGGATATCCAGTGAGATTAATTTATGGTCTGATCTTACCAATGAGGGGTTTACTTCTGGTATGGAGCATAGAGTCCCCATGTTGGTAATGATCAGGTCGAGTATGTTTTCCCCTCTTGTGGGAATGGTGACTAGTTGTTCCATAGCATTTGAGTTTATAAATTCCAGGAACCTTTGGGCTAGGGTGTTGGGTCTTGAGTAATGCTCCCAGTCTATGTTTGGGTAGTTGAAGTCACCCAATATAATGGTGTTTGGAGAGATCTTCATGTTCTCCAATGTTTTCAGGAAAGCTGAGTGGGATTCCTGATTTTGAGAGGGTAGTCTGTAGCATGCTATACACTGAAAAGCAGTTTTGCCCACTGTTAGTTGCACATGGATGGTCTCCGATGCTTCGTGCAACACCACTAACCTGGAGGTGTGGGTATCCTTGATAAATATGGATACTCCCCCTCCTTTTGTGGTTCGGTCCGAGATTTGGGGCCGAAAAGCATAATATGAGGTATAACCTGGTAGTGCTGTGGTGCTCTCTGGAGGCTTGAACCAGGTTTCTGTCACTGCAGAGATATCGATGTTTTCCATACTGAGGAGAGCTTCGAGTGCGTGCATCTTGAGGTTTAGACTTCTGGCGTTTAGCAGCATTACCCTTAGTTTCTTGTTCATTGTGTTGCCTATGGAGGTGGGTTTGTCTTTTGAGCTTTGCCTAAAAAAGGCACTATGGGGGTGGCAAGAGCCTTTGCCAATATCCGAAAGCCGAGGGGTGACAGGTGCAAGCCATCCCTAGCGAAGCAATGTGGCTTGTCGAGCATGTCATCCCAGGCTGACAGACACTGGATCCCCTTTGAATGACACCAAAATTTTAGCCAATTGTTAAAATTGATCATTTTGTCTTTATATTGCGGCATCATTCTAGGTGAGGGTAAGATGCTGCTAAAGGTCTGGGTCATACCGGCCTGGGCTACATGATCAGAGAGCTCCTCTATGTCACTTTTCATGTAGTCGAGGGAGGTACATCTCAGGTCATTCACACCAGCATGTACTATGACTGAGTCATATGTGTACTTGCTTTGGAGTGACCTGAGTGCTTGCGTTATATGGTGGATCCTAGCGCCCGACAGGCAGCTCACTGTGACCTTCTCTTTGTTGAGCCTGGTGAGCGGAACATCAGTGTGTCTGACTATAGAATCACCTATTACGAGTGTATCAGGTGTGTTATTCAGCCTTAAGGGCTGTGACTGTTTGGCACACTGACTTTGTGAGCTATGTGTTGCACGTGTTTTATTTTGGGGTAGTGTTTGCTTGGATGTCTGCTTTGGAGGTCTCTGCTGCTTAGGCAGATTTTTATTTAGAGCCTCCGAGTATGTTTTTGTGTGTTTATGTGTTTGGTTTGCTGTTGAGGTAGGACTATGTGAGACTGGATTTGTGTTGTGTGAGGTTACCTTCCCCTCCTGATTGGTTACACCAGTTCTGAGTTGAGAGAGCTCAGCCTCCAGTTTGGCTGTATGGTTGCATCTCTCACATATATTTGAACCTGTTTGGAGGAGGAGAGCATTGTCTGTGTACATGAGACAGTTGTAACATTGCCTCAAGATTCCCAGATTCACCAGCTGGACTGGAGAGGAAACCATTAACTGACCTTTGGACATGCTAGAGTAGTATAGGGAACTCCTTTATCACTGAATTAAAAAGGACCAATAGGGGACAGGGTAATTGTAGAGAGTATATGAGGATGTAGTGCTTTTAGTTTATTAGTGCTAAATTATAAGACTGCTTATTTGTGCAAGTGCAGGGTCTTAGATTGAGAATAGGGTGTTTAATTTGAGAGACAGAGCAGTTCTAAGGGAAAAAGTGAACAGCAGACTTTGTGGAGCCGGGAAAAGTTTAAACCCGATTAAGCAGCGCTGCCCGATGCTGCGCTATACTCACAATCAAAAAGTAGCGTTAAAGCAGGTTTTTATGCAGAGAACTTCAAAGAGCTAGAAATGGCCCAAAATGGCCAATTACTACAAGATTCTTGTGTTGAGGTCACTCCTTCAGGGACAGATAAGCTACTCAAGGTTCCCCACTCCCACTGGTGAGCAAAGAAACTTCCTTCTATCCAAGTAAGGAAATGGGCAACACAGGAACTATCCAAGAGTCCAGAATACAACAAAGCCTGTATAAGGGACTATTCTAGGTTAGGAATGGCGAGAAACAAGGATATTCTTTTGTTTTTTTTCTTTTTCAGGAAAACAGCAGGAGAATTACAGTAAATTTAAAGCACAGGCTAGCGCACTTGAGTGGGCAGCCTCAACAGTTAAATACAACAAATAAATTTTTTTTTTTTAAACAAGTGCAGGTATTTCAAAAACAAAAACAAGCTTAGAACAGATAAATCAACAGTTTAAACTCGCTTTTTGGCGAGGAAAGGAGGTTGCACAAGTAGTAGCAGAAAGATTGTACTAATATCTTGAAGGCAGTCACTCTTTTTGTTTCTCTGCTGCTAGCACCACTCTGCAGGACCATGAGGAGCTGTTGCTGAGTAGGATAAGAGAAAAAACCACGCCAAAGCGGGTTTTTATGCAGGGAACTTCAAAGAGCTAGAAATGGCCCAAAACGGACAATTACTACAAGATTCCATTGGGCCAGAGTAGGTAGTGATATTTTGAATGAATTCAGAGCAATGTTGGGTGTTATTTCATAACTTCCTGACACAGGTGAAGAAAAAATTGTAATTATCCTTAGCTTCCAATACTAGCCTAACTTCATGGGAAGCTTTAGTTAACCTCATAGTGTTTGATAACCTTTTGATGTTAACCTGGATTTAAGGGTCCTTAGATTTACTATACATTCTAGCAAGATTTTTTTCTCTTACTGCATTGTTCATTTATGCGTGTGAACCACTAGGTTGGTTTGCTCTTTCCTTTCCCTTTTTTGTTTGTTTTTTGTAGGAACTGATAGGTTTACAAAGTTTTCTAGGGAACATGAATTTACTTCTCTAACTACTAGCCTTGTCTACATTTTGAGAGAAAAAGTTATATTTGAACTTTTAGAGTTTGTTATAGAATTGTTGGAAGATTCTACATTTGAAGTCTTTGAATATTGTACTCTTTGCTTCATGTGGTTTAGTGGCTTTAAAAGAGGAGGCTACCAGTATGTGGTAAGATTTGATTGGGAAAGTGTATACCTGTGGAATTGTTCATATCGCTGCCACATTTGTAGGACCACGTCAAGAGCACGTTGACCTCTAGTGGTCATTTTGACTATTTGAACCAGGGAATTTTTGTTTATGAAATCAAAGAATTTTGGGGTGTGGCCCACATATGAGGCATATGTCTCCCAGGGTTTGCAATCAAAATCCTGAACACAGATTCTCTGTTGACAGGATATCGGAAAACAGATGGCCAATTGCCCTATTGCCGACCATTACATGCTCGATAGTTGATATCAGCGAATGCCATTGTGCATTAAGTTTTGTTTAGTATGGAAGATCCATTAGCTAGACTCTGCTTAAAAAAGGACTATGGGGGCAGCCAAGACTTTAACCAGTATGTGGAAACCCCAGAGTAGGACTGTGCAACAGTTCACAACATGGTGACACACACAAATGACACCAGCTACTGAAACAATTGTTGAAATCATTTATCTTTTCCTTCAACCTCAGCATAATTTGTGGGAAAAGTAGGATTCCACTCAATACCAGAGTCTTCCCTGCACTTGTGACATGTATGCATTTCCCTTAAGGTTTTGCGAAGCAAGTCATTTACACCTACATAGACTGCCTACATTATACATATATTTGTTCATCTTAATGGTTTTGATGACCCTTGAGACATTAAACATCTTGGCACCAGAAAAACAGCTCGCTACCACCCTGTTTTTGTCCATCTTACAGAGGGCAGAGTTTGTGAGTCACTGATTACCACAACATTATTGTTAGTGGATGGTTTAAGTATACTTGGTTTGGGGCAATTTTTTTTCTGATGACTTTCAATGGTGGCTATAGCAGTATGTGTCCTAGTATATAATTTCACCTGAGACCTGATCTTGTTTTACCTTGGAGACTTAGGGTATGACTTTTTTACAACCTCATCATATTATAATTTTGCTGTAGGAGGGGGGGGCAGTGCTTATGGACTTTATTTTTTTGTCAGAGTATTGCCTCCACCTTAGTTAAATATTTGTATCTTTCACAGGTAGTTTATGATGGACTAAGTAGCAGTTCATTCACCATGAGCATCAAATAGTTGCTATTCTGCTTAAATATACCAAGTGCCATGAGTCTGGCAACTGAGAAAAGGCAGTCTGGCTGACCTTCCATTTGTATTAAGACTGCAGAAATTTGGTGAGCTAAGACTTCTGAATGATATTAGAGTGTAAAAATGTTGGTATATAAGATTTATCTGAATGGTACTATAAGAATTATCTGTGCATTTGTAGTATAACAGTTAACTAGTGGAGGTACTTGGCCCTAAACAGAAACGTATCACCTTCAGTTCAGCCTGCTAAAGGGCATGGTTCTGGCTAGGCTTGTTAGGAATAATAGTTCTGTTGAAGTGCCTGCGTCTATCAAGCACAGGTTTGTACAGCACTACACATAGCAGAGCTCAGCTCAATATAGTTTAACAAAGAAATTAAACATGCCAATGAAGAAACAACATTTAAATACCATTTGGCTCCTGCCAATAATGCTAACTTTCCAGAAATAGCCGGTGCTTATCCTCCCTAAGTGAATAATCACAACTATCTCTCCAACTGCCCACATACTACCAAAAACTTTGCTGTGTCAGTTACTAAGTTGCAAATAGAAGAATGAAAGGGAAATAGTAGATCAAGCACAGAGAAACAATATGGTAATTAATGAATTCTGTCAGGTGATTGTACATTGCAGCACTTCAAGTGCCAGCAAAGAAAATGAAATAAGTAATCAAAACTTGTTTAAATAATACTAAAAATGATAGAAATAAATAAGCAGCAATTATAATATTCTAATTTGGACAATTACATTGAAGAGTTCCTCGGATTATAGTGAGCAGGCAGGCAAGAAGGGCAATAGTCAAATGACACATTTGCCAGGGTCAACAATTGCCTTTTGCTTGAAATTAAATACGTAGCCTTACTAAATTAAGCACAACCCATGTGCACACATGCATACACAAAAATATACACACTCATACCTCTCAACTACTATAATTTAAGCATATCCCTATACCTTTTGCTCTCAGATTTAGGATTGCTTTCCCTGGATTTGATCATTTTTTCATAAAGCTAGACATATTTAAGTGAACATACTTTACAAACTAACTAATCCATGCCTATACAATGATTCCCTATTTAATTAACTCATTCCTTTCTCAGATGAGGCTTCTAGTAAAGGTTTACTGCAATACCTAATGCAGCAATATAACAATCATAAGAAAAAATAAACTACTAACTAGCTATAGTATTACAGTTTACTGTTTAAAGGATAAAACACAAACCTGAAAGGAACATTTTGTTAAGCTTAAACTGATGTAAGTGTTTGAGCTCTAAAGGGATGCTCATTGCTTAGTAGATATGTGCTGGTGTTCGTAAGTCATTTTATGCGTGTTATAAAATATGAGCTTTGAATTGCAATAAAACTGGTTATATAAAAATGAAAGGTTAAACATGAAAAACTAACATTTACTCTGTGATAAGTAAGTGCTGTACATCATTCCCCGTGTGTACAGATAGAACTGAAGTAAGAATGTGTCTATCTCTACGATTCAGAAAGGGTTACAATGAGTGGTAAGCCTCAGCTTGAGTGTCTAACCTCTTGTAGTAACCCTTTCTAATTCAAGGACTGTCTACAGCACTATTTTGCTCCTTGAGTGGAAGCATCAGCTAAGAGGGCAGTCCTGCCAGTCATGGCACATGCTAGTGAGCCAATCTGGGGGAGTGGCTAATGCTAACTGGCCATGTGTTCTCACCCATCAGTGTTTGCCACTACCAATTTATGCTGAACAAATATTCAGAGAATTATTTGGCTGCGTAAATTACCATGGTCGGATGAAAATTTTAATTTGATCAAAAGATGGTAGTCACCCAATAAAGTCAATGGAATAAGCTGTGGTATAATTAAGTTCAGTAAGTTACTGCAAAAATAAAGAGGTGGGGAAGTGTGTGTGTGTGTGTGTGTGTGTGTGTGTGTGTGTGTGTGTGTGTGTGTGTGTGTGTGTGTGTGTGTGTGTGTGTGTGTGTGTGTGTGTGTGTGTGTGTGTGTGTGTGTGTGTGAGTATGTGTATGTGTGTGTGCATTTGAGCGCATATGTGCAAGTGTGAGTATGTGTACATGTATCTGTGTGTGCCTGCCTGGGTGGTCACAGTATGAGGGTGAGCTAAGGAATAGAGAGTGTGGTTGTGTGTGCATGTGAGGAGGGTTATTGTGTGTGTGTGTGTGTGTGTGTGTGTGTGTGTGTGTGTGTGTGTGTGTGTGTATGAACATGTGCATATGAATACGCAAATGTGTGTAAGAGGGGGGTGGTGTCTGCCATGCATCCCAACATCATTGCTCAAGAATTCTAAATAAAGCTAAAAATAATGGGAAGATAAATTGCTGAATTAAGGACAACTTTAAATATTACTCTACTTCATTTAAATGTTAATAGAAAAACAACTTTTACATCAAAACTAATTTCTAAACAAGAAGTATGTGTCACTTAACATTTGGCATTATTGACTGACTGTAAAGTGGTTTACCAGAATATCTAACACTTTATGAGGGACAAAGCAAATATATGTGACAACATCTGGGGTTGTTCTCTACAAAATTCTGTACAGTCAATAGGTATGGTGCCTCTGCCAACACTATACAGGGGCTGCCTGAGAATGCTACAGCTGCAAAGGGCTTTTAGCATGGGCAGTAGAAATCTCCAATTCAGAGACATGCAAATTAGCCCATAACAAAGTCTTCTTTTCTGTGGCTGAGTACTTTCTGAATTGTAGACTATATGTGTATTGGTTATTGTAAATAGTTTGGTGAGTCATATAGTGCAACGTTTGTGAGAGTTTTGCCAGGATTATCATCAAAACTATATTTCTGAATATGAAAGCAAAATAGTCACAAAGTCCTAATAACCAGGTATCTTTGAAAAAAATTCAGATGCATGGTCTGGAAATATAACAACATTTATACTGGTTCAGTTATCTAGGGTACAAAAGCCTGCATCATTATTATTATTATTATTATTATTATTATTATTGTTGTTGCTATTGTCATTATTTTGTGTTCCATTTCTCTGTTGAGACTCTGCACCAGATGCCTAAAAAGTACAAAGCCTTCTAAGGAAAATCACATGACTGCCCTGAAATCAAGGATGCCTCTGAAAGGTTATCAAAATTCATGCAATTTAGGGTCTGAGCTGTTTAACCTTGAATATTTTTATAATTAAAAAGTCTCTTCTCGGAGGAGATGGTATAGTTTGGAGGTACAATGACAACCATGGTGCCTCACACCTTGAGTGTTTCTGAAGTATTTACTGTTAAGAAATGATAGAAATATGCATGGAGTGGCTACACCACAAGCCATTTTTAGTGTGTTTATTAATGTTGTTGTGCGAGGATGTGGGATGGCTGCATCAGCAAGCTGAAATATGTTACTAGGGTCATTTCAAGTTTTAGAGCTGGTTTACTTTAAATTTTCAGGCTCATCTGATTTTTATGTTGAACTGCTAATGTTGTTTTTGAATGTGTAATTTGAAAATGCAGAAATAAAAGTGGCAAAAATGATATATTTGCTATGGACTGGAGTCTTAGATGAGAAATGATTAGAAACATCAAAAAATATTATGTACCATAAACTGAAGTATTTACAGTAAGTAATGTGGCAAAGCATTACTTATAATTATTACCAGGCTGCAGCTGGTTGTGCTTTCTTGTTCCTCTGCAAGTTATAATTCCTCTATAATGCATAGAAATAGAGCTCTGTGATAGTTAGGATTTCAGAATCTAGCCAGCGTGTTTCCTTTTGAACTGTTCTTCCTTCACTGCATATTTAATCCAAGAAAATGCAAAATAAAATGAATATTGCAAGTAGAACAATGCAGTGTCATGGAAACAGGGTGCTATTTTTTTAAATATGGAACAACTTAAGGATTATATCAGAAAACATTAACTTAATACAGTTCTTGTATCACGGCTTAGAGACATTGACTGAGAGATTGGAGAGGTATATGATGCAAAATGAGAAAAGAATGCAATGCAGAAACCCTGCTATGCTATGCAGTATTAAAGATAACAGAAAAAGTATACATTTCCCCATGTGCAAACATCTGATGAGGTAGTTATGGAATATAACTTTTTTCGGGTATATTTACATAGTAAACCATGTATCTTAGTCTGGTATTATACTTATTTTCCATTGAAGTACTATTTATTTCCTGAAGATGTAATGAGAACTTTATGTTACTGGAATTATTATTACTTCCCAAATAAGACTAGTATGTGATACACATGAAGATAAATGTTGTGTATGTATATTTATACCTGGAATCATATGCAAAGTGCATTGTACATTTGAAGGTCAGTCTAAAAGAGCCTCTGGCTCACCAAGATGGCAGATGACTGTAAACTGGGAGCTATCATAGATTCCATCTATGACATCAAAATCCTACAAGAGGGTCTAACACAGACAAATGGCTGGTGCCAAAGCTAAGGTTTAAAACTCAATGCGAAGAAATGAATTATAGTCCCCTTTGGGAAATCATCCATTTAAGCTCCATTGATTAAACACCTCTAAGAGCTGACCAAATAGTTAGGGATCTGGGAACATATGCAGACAGTAATCTGGCCTTTGATGAACATGTAGCCAAGATAGTAAGAAAATCATTCAATGTCGTCCATCTCATAAGCAAGGGCATGGCATTCAGGTCCAAGGAAGTTACAGTACCACTCTACTCAGCCCTTATCAGACTCATCACTGAGTAAAATGCCCCCTTTGGCTTGTACCTGACCAAGCACTTGCAACAGTTCAGGAATGCCCACAAAGGTTCCTCACCATGAGAGTCCAGGGTGTGAATTCCCTGTCTTACACAGATCACCTTCAGGCCCTATCTCTGCACTCAGTCTTTTACAGGTTACTGAGAGGACATCTATACCTAGCATATGAGGCATCCTTAGATCCAGCTCTGATCTCTTGCACATCCTAAAAAAGAAAGACTAAATCCAAAAACCTGAACTTTGCCTGTGACATAAATAGAACATGCTCGAGTGACTGATATGTATCTCAGAAGATCCCTGTGCTGTGGAATAAGCTTCCCATCTACTTTAAGCAGAGCTCATTCCTGCCTCTATTCAAAAGAACCCTTGATCATTGGATGGGAAACTACAGATTCATCCATGCTTTGTCCCTCATGTCTCTAATAGACAGAGATCGACAGTAAATTAATCCCGAGCTAACATTCCCTCTGCATAACCATTAGCCACTTCTTTAACATACCCCACCATATAGATGTCCAAGGAACTCAGGGACAAAACTGGGTTGGGTTGCAAGGCTAGGCTTGTAAAGACCCTGACAGTTGCTAGCCTAGTACAAACCTACGAACCTATGAGAAATTTGCTGCAATAATTAAATAGCTGTCATCCTTTATTGAAGGTACCACCAGTAATCTTTATGCAGTTATATGGGTGCTTTACTTTTGAGATTTTTGCTACCATGTTTCATATGGTTAAAGAGCTGCAGTGACACACTTCAAGGCACCACCAGTAATCTTTTATATAACCATTAGGTGTTTTGCTTTTTTGGCAGTTTTTTCATTGAGACTGATCTGAAAATATCATAGATAATCAAAAAGATCCTATTTTACTGCAACACGTAGCATAAAACACTACATTCTGTAAATATGCTGCATGATCTCAGTCTAAGGACACAACATTACCTAAAAAAAGTAAATGTAAACCTTTGCTGGCTTCCTCTTGTGGACCAATGGTTTCTGAAAGTGTACAATCGGTACCATAACTTCTGTGACAAACTATTTAGCCTTCTTCCTCCTGCCATCCTTGACTGATTAAACATATGATGACTGCTGAAAGTCTGGTTTCCTGAATAGTTTGCAGGTTAATGCATTATTATGAGTGTATAAAATGTATGCTTCTAAATGGCATTGCACAGTGTGGAAAATTGCCAGCTCACTGTAATAAAGGGGTTTCCTGGGGTCAAAAATGAGTGACATGTCTCAAAATATGTGACATTTGATAACTGTGACTCTGCTACATTTTTTAACAGTTGAATTTTGTGGGGATACTGAGAGAAGATTTGATTCTGCCAAGAGGAAGAAGTCTGTATATTCGTCCACTCTCATTCCATCTTGGATTAATCGTGCCAGCTACCAATTACTTGTTGCTAGGTAACACGTAATAGTTTGTATTTAAATCAAACACATATGAGTTTGCCTTCTCCTCCTTCCACTAGTGACAGGATATAAAAACAACCATTTGTAGAGTTGTAGAGATCATATGCTGGGGAAATTCATGGTTTTCAGTCAAAGGAGAGTTTGTAACTTGGGAGAAAGAAAAAAAAAGATGTTTTTTGTCTATTTTGCTGGGTTGTGGTAGCTTATTTTCTTTCTTGCTGTTGTCACTTGCTGTTGTAACCTAGCAATATTGCTGCTAATACAAGCTGACAAATATTTTGTGGTAGGTTACTAATGCTGACCTTGATTTGTCATAGAAACTTTGTGGTGGGGGCAGCTTTGTGATTTAGTTGCATCCACATCTTATTTGCTGTCTCTTCTCTGAATGTATTCAAGTTTCAGTTTAGTTTCTGATACACTCACTCATTTCCTTAATTATTCAGCTTTTTTAAGTGCATTTAGATGTTATAGTACACTGCAGATCTGTTGTATATCACTGTGCTTTGACAATATGAACATTATATGATTTTGTGTCTTAACATTATGTTTTATCTGGTTTCATATAGAAATATCGGCAACTGAAATGTTGGGTGCCCACACTCTGAAAAAAATACTGAAACTTTAGGAAAAGAGTGAATTTCAAACATCACTTTTCTCCTTTAAACTTCTTTGTTGCAGGGGACAAGTTCCCCCAACATGAACATTGAACATTCACTTTCCCAACACTCATTTGCCTGAGACCACAAGACTGACACCTTCAGAACACTGACATCCGGAAGACCGACATTTCACGTAAGGTAAATAACCGCTTGACCATCTCAATTAAATTAACTAAAGTAAGCAAAACTTCTCCCCCCACACTCCCCTAACTAAATATATTAAATCTGAGAAACCACAGGGTTAAGGGGCAAAGTTCAACAGGATAGCCATGCAGTTACTTACCTCATGTGAAACGTCAGTCTTCTAGATGTCAGTCTTCTGAATGTGTCGATCTTGTGGTCTCGGTCAACTGAGTGTCAGGTAAGTGAAGGGTCGGTCTACTGAAGTATACCCATATATATATATATATATATATATATATATATATATGGGTCTACTTTGACCCACCGAAATTACGTTTCACTGAAACATAATAATACAAGCTGTTTTTTTGCAAAAGTGTACTTTTGCCAAAATGCACTTTCGCGAAAAACAAATTCAATGAAAACAAAAAAAAAACAAACAAATAAAATAAAAAAACAGAACACTAACTATATTTATGCAGGGGGGCAAGCCCCCCTGCACCCCCATATGGGGTGCTGTGCCCCCCACACCCCGCTACTTTTATATTCTCACTGTGAGATTGCCCTACAGTGGGGAAAGGGGAATATTCCCTTATCCCCACTGTGCTGCGATCTAAGCAACAGCCTCCATTGCTGTTCAATTAAGTGCCTTTTCACAAAAGTGCATTTCTGCAAACATGCATTTTCGCGAAATAGAGCTTACCTAATTACATTTCGGTGAAACATAATTTTGTTGGGTTGAGGTAGACCCATATATATATATATATATATATATATATATATATATATATATATATATAGGTCTACCTGATTATGCTGAAATTTGAAAATGCCGACAACAAGATAACTGACACCGGAAGATCGACAGCGAAGAACACCGACAGTTGAAAATCCCGATGCTGAGAACACCGACATGTTAAGGTAAGTGTGGGATAGGGGCGAACATTAGGGTAAGGGTAAGGTAAATGTGTGATAGTGGCAGATGTTAGGGTTAGGGTGTAGGTCAGGTAAGTGTGCGATAGTGACAGACTCTAGGTTTAGGGATGGATTAAGTGAATTAGGGTTAGGGTGCAGGTAAGGTAAGTGTGCGATAGTGAAGAACTTTAGGGTTAGGGGCAGATTAAGTGAGTTAGGGTTAGGGTGCGGGTAAGGTAAGTATGCGATAGTGACAGACATATGGGTTAGGGGCAGATTAAGTGAGTTAGGGTGCAGATAAGGTAAGTGTGCGATAGTGTCGGACCTTAGTGTTAGGGTTTGGGTTAAGGTTAGTGCATAGATAGATGTGTATGTAAGGTTTAGTGTAGGTTTTTAAGGTTTTTGGTGTGCTTGTGTTGTGTGTGTGTGTTTTTGGAAAGGTATTTGTTTTGTTGATTGTCGGGATTGTGGTTTGTCGGGCATGTGAAGTGTCGTGTTTTTGAACCTTTGGTTTTGTTGTGTTGGTTATTTCGTTGTTGGTGTTTTGGTGTGTTGGCATTATCGGGTAGACCCATATATGTATATGTATATATATATATATATATATATATATATATATATATATAGATATATATATATTCTAAGACTGCCATCCCTTGGAGGAAAGTGAATATTCCAAGAGGTGGCAGTCTTGGACTTAATACATATTTTTTATTCATTCCGTGTCCGTCTAGTGGATCTGAACATTTCAAATGGTTAGCGTTTTACATATTTGTGTCTTACTTGTATTTTCCTTTTGAACCAGGTTGTAGATGAAAAGGGTCCTTGGATGACCCCACCTACCAGTTAAGAAAGTAAAATAAAAATCCATAACTCAATGAATGAATGAATCAGTCAATAAAGAGGAAGCTGGTGGGGGGGTATTTGTGTTATTAACTCATCTTTTAGAAATGAGTTATGGACAAAAAGTCCTCTTCACTGAACAGGAGACTGGGTAAATATGTGTTAACTTTCACTAGAGGTTTTTGGTCTTATAGTTAGTGATATCTGTTTAGAGATTGCAGAAGATAGAGTCCTTACTTGGAGGGTGAGCTCTTCATGTAAAATAAAAATAAATACAGTTCTTGCAATGCACAACACACACCTATGACTCATTTCAAAATTGATTTTGTTGTGCACTCAGCAGTCCCAGCTTGATATCCACCACAAACATTCCTGCCATTGCCTGACTAAGGTTAACAAGTCTGTAATGCCCTATTCCTTCCATTATTTTTCAGGGAGTCGCGTTACTATACACATGTACTAAGATTATTACTGTACACCTGGTCTGAGAGACAACTGGCCTCACATAACCCAAGTATTATATATTAAGATACCTCTGTTTTCACACTCACATTTTAGGAATCTTATTTGTCATTTTTTTTCTCATTTGCACTACTCTGAAACCTCAGTATTTATAGACACTGAGTTGGATTTAGAAAACCTAGACCATGTTCAGACCATGTAATGATACACTTAGCTGGACCTATCAGAAGTGCAAAGTTTAGTCTCATGAGTCCTCTCACTTTGAAAAATAATTTAAGATTGAAATTGAAAAAAACAGTGTGGTGGATGGGATCATCCCCAACAACTCTGCTACTTATATACACTAACTCTGAGGTCACTGTACATTTGAATATGGTATATACTTTGCATTCCACAATCTAAGACTTAGTATATGTTCTCCACATTTTCTGCTGTTATGAAGATAACAAATACAGTCTATAGAATTTCAGCAAGCACCCACTTAGGCAGTAAATACTGCAATTCACTGCAAAGAGAGACAAGTAGAAAGGCATTGTTCCAGGATGTGGAATATTGTTTTGGCAAATTAAGCAGACTGAGCCATATCTTACATATTTTAGGTGCACATGACTCAGGATTACAACTAATAATATCACGAATGGCATTGATACTGTCAAGTCTGAAACAAGCTGTCCCCAACAAAGAAATAAACCAATGTGTTTCAGAGTATGCCCTCTGTTTAACACAGACTACTTAATGCATCTTTTTTACTAAAATGTAATAAAGGTTACTCATTGTACACACAACTCTCTTGACTCAGAAATGTTTTTTCTGCATGACTATTCTGCTTACTTCATTGCATTTGAACATGGACTGATATTTTATTTCCAGAGTTTCCACACCTTCTCTAGTATTCTCTGTGCAATGCTATTACATTTGAGCAGCATGTTGAATATACATTTACATTTTTGTTAACATGTTTGGGACATCTGTCACATATAATCATTAATTACAATTCGGATTAGTGACCCATATACCCCACTACAACAATGGTATCAGAAGCAAAGCATATTTACAAATCACCCTACGGTATTAATTGCTACTGGATATATCCTCAGTTACCCTCACTCCCATCGAATTATAGGAGCAGTACAATATCTCCCACTCTTTCTCTACTGACCAAAAGTTATAATAATTTCCTTTGCAACTGTTGGCCATAATATGAAAGGCATTGCCAGCTCCCATCATCCTCCACTGGCTAGAATGCACATCACAATGATGATTCCATTTTTTTGCTGGCTTGAAAGTATATAACAATTCCATTGCACTTCTCTCTACTACTAGGAGAGTATATTGAAGCTTTATAACTGATTTGAGAAGTTAGCTAGAATACACAATGCACTGCTCTCACGGCAAGGCCTTTGCTATGTTTAAGGTTCAGAGGTATTTACTAGGCTATTGATCCAGAAGGATTTTTTTGAAGCCTAGCCATAAATTTCCATGAAGTTTTTAGCCCTTATATTTTAAATACAATAACCTAGGAAAAAGCAGAACATTTACATATTGCACCTATCCATGAGGGTCAAGGGTGCAACCTAGGGGTGAAACCAACCATTCTTCCAGATTATGTTTACATAGTACAGGAAAAGTAATTTACATTATTTGAAGAGGAAGAAGATTTTTAAGAAGATGCATTCTCTGTGATACATATCCAACTCTCCAACATGTTTTATTTATGTTGCAAAAGAGATTGGGATCTCTTCAGTGGGTGTTTATGCTCCCTCTGGAGTTGGAAATGTGCAGCATGTCTGACATGATAGGGACTGCTGAGGCTCTGTACACAAGGCAGAGATCCTCAGTAGCATATATGATACTGAGAAAAGAAACAAGGCTTTTAGATAGCCCACCTAGTTTTTATGATTCAGGGCTTTATTTTCTTAGTAAGAAAGCATTGTGGTCATTCAGGTTGTTTGAAATGTTTAGATAAGCACACACAAAGGGACCATTATACTCGCTGAATGACCTGACATGTGTGGAATAGTCTGGAATGATCACATCCCAGGACCTGGGCACCAAAGTCTTAATAACAGCCTAAAGATTTTTCAAATACACCACCACGGCTGCTATCTGTTAATTCCACACAATACAGCATGTAAATAATGCGATAATCACTTTCCAACAGTCCCCAAATATAACTGCTAAAATCATTTAATAATGTTCGTTAAAACATAGTGATTTCACTGAGACAGATGATAAAACAAAATTCCTTTCATAGGATATAAGCACACACAAATCCTCTAGTAAAACGACAGAATCAGGCAACAAGAATCCCTTTCACAGACGATAAGCGCTTTTGGAAATCCTTCATCAGATCATATAGAATGGGGATTCAAACTTTCATTAATAAAAAACTGTCAGCCAATCAGAACATGTAGAACAGGACAACTCCCCCTTCTTCATTCATAACTACAAGGCCAATCAATAGGCACAACTAAGAACACACCCTTGCTTCATCCTATCATCGGTCTTCTTGCCTTTAGTATGGGTTTCAGCGGAATAACTGCATTCAATCCAGGCGGGCAATGCACCCTTAAGTTAATAATCTATTTTATCTCATTTACTTCAGTTTTATTAACTACATCTCCTTGTTTCATTCCTATATAAATTTGTTCCATGACTTTGAAGGTAAAAGAGTGTGTAGGAAAACTTTTAACGTGTAGGGCTAAGGCATTATGTACATCTTCATTCCGTATGGCTCGCAGATGCCTTAGAATTCTGTTTTTGAGCAACTGATTGGTCTTACCAACATAAAAATCAGTGCATAGTTTGCAGGTTGCTAGATAGAGCACGTGTTGGGTGTTGCAATTAGCTTTAATGTTAAAGTTGTATTCAGTTCCTGATTTAGGATGTTGAAAATGATTACTCGTGTCTATGGAACCACAAGCTGAACTACATCCACATCTAGAAGTTCCCTTTGGTCCTAGCACTTGTGGTTTGGGAAAACCATCTTTGGAGCACAGGGGTCTCTTAATATTCTTTTTGTTCTTGTAGGTAAAACTCGGTCTGTCACCTACAATATCTCATAGTATCTCATCCTGGGTCAAAATAGAAAAAATATGCCCTTCCTTGAAATCCAAGACATCTCTAGTTATTTTTTTTTTTAATTTTCTGTTCCTATAACTTCTTTACATACACATTTAAATTGAATTGTAATGTTTCCAGTTTGTTAACCTGAGGGGAAGAAAGGTCAAATTATTCCAATTCCACTTGCTTAATCCTGATTTGATTGGTAATACTCTCTTCCTCTGGTTTAAAATAATCTATGAATAGTCGCATATAGCTGAAACTAGTTTCTAAATTAGTGGCCCGCCATTTTGCTAGTAAATCAGTGTACTGATTGCCATAACTCGGCATATATTTCACTCTCATGCCTCGAAGAATCACTTTATTATACATGCTAGCTTCTAGGTGATGTTGGGACACAAAAGAAGACTACTGGGAGCAATACAATTAGATTGTTGCTTACCTATAGTAATGATAATGTTCGAATATGTAATATTATAAGGAAATACTGGCCTATTTTGACCCAGGATGAGAAACTATGAGATATTGTAGGTGACAGACCGAGTTTTGCCTACAAGAACAAAAAGAATATTAAGAGACTCCTGTGCTCCAAATATGGTTTTCCCAAACCACAAGTGCTAGGACCAAAGGGAACCTCTAGATGTGGATGTTGTTTGGCTTGTGGTTCCATAGACATGAGTAATCATTTTCAACATCCTAAATCAGGAATTGAATACAACTTTAATGTTAAAACTAATTGTAATACCCAACATGTGATCTACCTAGCAACATGCAAACTATGCACTGCTTTTTATGGTGGTAAGACCAATCAGTTGCTCAAAAACAAAATTCTAAGGCATCTGCGAGACATACGGAATGAAGATGTACATAATACCTTAGCCCTACACATTAAAAGATTTCCTACACACTCTTTTACCTTCAAAGTCATGGAACAAATTTATATAGGGATGAAACAAGGAGATGTAGTTAATAAAACTGAAGTAAACGAGATAAAATGGATTATTAACTTAGGGTCAGATTGCCTGCCTGGATTGAATGCAGTTATTCTGCTGAAACCCATACTAAAGGCAAGAAGACCGATGAGAGGATGAAGCAAGGGTGTGTTCTTAGTTGTGCCTATTGACTGGCCTTGTAGTTATGAATGAAGAAGGGAGAGTTGTTCTGCTCTACATGTTCTGATTGGCTGACAGTTTTTTATTAATGAAAGCTTGAATCCCCATTCTATATGATCCGATGAAGGATTTCCGAAAGCGCTTATCGTCTGTGAAAGGGATTCTTGTTACCTGATTCTGTCATTTTACTAGTGGATTTGTATGTGTTTATATGCTATGAAAGGAATCTTGTTTTATTGTCTGTCTCAGTGAAATCACTGTGTTTTAACAAACATTATTAAAGGATTTTAGTAATTATATTTGGGGACTTTTTGAAAAGTGATTATCGTATTATTTAATTGCCGTATTGTGTGGAATTAATGGATAGCAGCCGTGGTGGTGTATTTCGAAAATCTTTAGGCTGTTTCTTGTTTTATTCATATCACCTTCAGTAGTATAAGGTAATACATTCTTTCATAATCTTAATAACAGTTACAAAGCACTTCTCACTTATCAAAGGACATTATTATGCATTTCTTGACATCCAGTTTTAGTATATGGTTTTAACACCAGCTATTGATTTTGGAAAGGCCCTCTTGGAGGATCTTGGTGTTCTCTGGGGAGTTTATGATGGCACCAAGTTTACAGACTTTGCAGACTTGGTCAGCCACAAGCCTTTAACAATAACTTTGATCTCTGAGATGTAAATGTCAATGAGGAGTGGGCCAAGGACTGAATCACGAGGTACATCACTAGTGGCAGGTCTTTTATAGGAGGTAGAACAGTCCACCCTAATTTCATTGGTTTTATCAGTGAGCCAATTTGCCTTCTAATGAGTTACACATGTATTAACATTTAGATGGGATAATGTATCTATGATACTTGAGTGGGGGATGGTGTTGAATGCCTTTGCAAAGTCTAGGTATGTGGTATGCACTGATTTGCCCTCATCGATTACTTCACTAGCCTTCTCAAAGAAGTTAACCAAGTTAAGTAGGCAGAATCAGCCCTTGACAAATCTGACTAGGTTTGGGTCAAGATTTTATAGGCTATCTGAGCCCTTATTTAATAATTACATAATTATCCTTTATGTAGCCTTACAGCTGAGGCTGCTCAGACTTGTCAGTCTATAACTTCCTAGGTCTGCTGATACCCTGCCTTTGCTCAAGAGGATGACAGTTGCTGTCCTCCATTCATCTAACACAAAGTTTGTTTGGAGGATGACATTAAATAGTCTATGTAGCTATTTTGACAGGTCCTGTTTTCAGGCTGACCTATAAGCAGCACAGTTTGTTATACAAACCTATAGAAGTAGTGTTCTTGGCCTTGGATAGTGCCTTGAAGACTCATTCATGTGAGATTTGAGGGAATATAGATGCAGGTATGAAATCTGGAAATGTAAAGGGCGTGAAGTTAGTATTAAGTTTATCTAATGGTAGACTGGCTATGTCCTCTAGGTCTGAATCTGTGATATAATTTATGTTTACATCTTATAGTGCATTTCTGGGTGCATTGAACATTTCTAACATAGTAAAAGAAGGCTTTGTGATTGCCCTTTGCCTCAGTGGCAAGTTTTATCTATCTGGCTTTGGCTAATTTGATTAGGATCCTGAGTTCCCTGTTAACTTTAGCAAGAGCTTTTCTGCGCCTTGAGGATTAGAGGTTATGAGTTCTTTTTTCTTTTATTATAGATGTTGTTTATATTAAATTTCCACCACTCGGATATATTTCTAAAGCATCTGTTCACATGTACCTAGAATTTGGCAGTATAGGATTCTGCATAAGAAGTATGGACAACAAGCTGGAAGAAGATGATGAATTTAGCCAAGTAATCACTTAGCTTCAACAAATTAGTTTTTGCATAAAGTCTGAATATCAAGGTATTGGAGGATGCTTCAGGTTTCAGTCCTAAGGTGAATGTGATCGATTTGTGGTCCAGTTTGATGAAGGAGTGAGTTATAATTGGAATGGAGAAGAGCTGCCCCATATTTGTGAGGTCCACATCCAGGATTTTATTGTCCCTGGTTGGAGAACAGATTAACTGCTCCAGAGAGTTTGCATTGACAAAGTCCAGAAATCCATGGCCATATATGTCAGAGGATGTATACATCTTCCAGTTAATGGAGGGGTTATTGAACTCCAATAGGAGTATGTTGTTTGGAGTAATGCAGAGGGACTTCATACTAGTTAGGAGGGAATTATGGGCAGAGGGGTCATATAGTTAGCCATGATGTGATAAGGATTCTTGTTAATGGTAAGTAGGAGTGGGTTGTGAATGCATTTTTTTTTTTTTTTACAAATATGGAGATATTCTACCTTTAATGTCTCCATCAGATGTGGTGCGCAGAACCAGATCCAGCATTACACAACCCAGGCAGGTGCCTAGGACCCATATTGGCCAGGGAGGGGGGTTAGGTTCACGGTAATAAAATAAAAATATTTTGTAAAATAAAATAAAACAAGCCCCAGCATATTAAACTTATATAAACACAGTAGGGATTTTGGATATTGCAGGAGACTTCATTAAATGCAGAGCAAAGACTTCCTAACATCATCTTTAGGAAGCAAAAAAACAGGAGATTTAAGGATATCAAAGCAGACAAGTATATCTGCAATAACAGGGGGCACATGGATTCTGAGTGCTGCATGGGAAAATATACAGGGAGACAGAACTGTTTAGTGAGTGCAATCTTATATCAAGGGACCAAGCCATTCAGTGAGTCCAAACTTATGCACAGGGAGATATGTAGAGAGACATAGAGAGAGAGAGAGAGAGAGAGAGAGAGAGACGTTTAGTGAATGCAATCTTATGTATCTTGGCAGTGTGTGGGTGTGTGTGTGTGTGTGTGTGTGTGTGTGTGTGTGTGTGTGTGTGTGTGTATGTGTGTAAAATGGTCGAGTGTGTGTGTGTGTGTGTGTGTGCGTGTGTGTGTGTGTGTGTGCGTGTGTGCGTGTGTGTGTGTGTGTGTGTGTGTGTGTGTGTGTGTGTGTGTGTGTTTGTACATGTGTAAAATGTTCCAGTTAAATGGTCTATTTAATTAAGTGACTTTGCTCAGTCAAACCCACCAGCTTAATTATTGGCAAGCAAGTGCCTTAAACCTACACACCAGCTGCTAATTCTCTTTTACTTGTATTTATTTATTTTTTGTTTTTGTTTTTGTAAGTCACTGATGATTATATCCTGTCAATGTCAGTCACAGAGTTTCATAGTTGTATTGTTCAGTATCAGTGTGCAACAGGTAGCACACTTGATTTTGGTGCAGAAGGCTGTAAGTTCTCTTCCCACACCAGGTAGATCCACTGCTGATACTACCAAGCAGCATGGGGGGTGTACTACACTTCTGAGGGTGTCCTCCTTTGGATGATATACCTAATAACTATTAACCTGTTGTTTTGCCATACATTCCCTATTTCATATCACCAGCACTCTATTTTTTTAATGTAACATCAGCAATCTCTTCATTAGTTACAGTTCCCTTTAATATGGAAGTATTCAGATGACTTTAAATTCTGCAGAAATGGTGCATATTGCCTGATAATGGTGGATTATGATGACAGCAGTTTGAATGGTCATTTATGGTTGAAATTTCCTGAACAGGTAGTTTTGTCATTACTGTTTCCTGTGTTTCATTTGACTGCTTACCTGAAAAATGTTAAAAACTGTACAAGTGATGCTGTATTAAACAAGGAATATAATTTACTATAATCGACAAAGTGAGTCAAAGAACACATGCGTGTATGCATGGTCCTAAAAATGTGTGCTGGGGACCATGGTTTAAAAACAATCCAAAAATAAATGTAATATGCCAATGACCAGATGCCTTTTTTATGAATGTGGGTTTCAATACTGTTTCAATGAATGTGACTTTCAAGGGCAGAGAAGTTTACTGTTGCCCATGTGACGTCTGTTTTCATTGTGAACCTGTATTGTTTTGTTTAGCAAATGGCTATCAGTGTTTGTGCTATACAACTTGAAATAAAATGTTTAAATTAAATGCAAATATCTGTAACTATTGTAGAAGTAAAGAAGAGAATAGAACATATACAGACAGGATTGAATAGTGTTTATGCTAAATGGGAAGAGATAGTCAAGTAATGGAACACTAGAATTGCTGGATGGGTGCTGGGATTGAAGGGCCTAATCCATTATCCTGTCTAGATCCCCATTTGACCATGATCTGACTCTGGTGGTGGGCCTGAATGTGTGGTAGGAATTGAAACCCTGCACTGCTGAGATGCTCTCAATGGTCTTGAGTCATGTCTCCATGACAATTTATATATTACTGTTTTCCAGGGTAAGGAGTGCTTATAGACAGCGGAGCTTTTGTTAAGGCTCCTAGAACTGAGCAGCAATACCTTCATATTTCCTGGATTCTGTTTTGTCATGTTGCAAGCTTTTGAAGCCTGATGCTGCCCAAAAAGGCAGTACGGGGTAGACAGGATTTTAGCCAACATAAAAAAAGCCTTAGAGGAATAGGTGCAGGCTGTTAGGACTGTCTACCATCTCCTCCCAGGCTGACGTATATTGAACCATCTTTGAAATACACCAGAAGTTAAACCATTTGTTAAAGTCAGCAATCTTTTGTTTGTATTGTGGCATCCTTCTTGATGATGGTAAAATGCTGCTCGATGCTAGGTACATCCTTGCCTGGGACACGTATTCTGAGAGATCCATCACGTCTCTATCTATACAGTCCAGGAATATACATCTCAACTTATTTATGCAAACATGTACTATGAAAGTGTCATATCTGTATTTGTGGTGAAAGGCCATGAGTGCCTGCATGATGTGGTAAGTCCAACACCTGATAGACAGCTGACTATGACCATCCCTTGCAATGACTGGTTGTTGTTGCATTTGTCTGTCTTACAATGGAGTCACCAGTGACAAGGATGCTGTATTGTGCGGAGATTTGCCTTAACATCTTTTGAACTGAGACAATGTTTTGTGTTTGTGAGGTTGCTGAGGATACTTGCTTCCAAGGTTATATTTAGGAGATCTTTGTAGTTTAGTTAGGTTACTGTACCTAATCACACCGATACACACTACTTAATCACACCCATACACACTAGCTCATCACACCCACACCCACTACCTAATCACACCCATACACACTACCTAATCACACCCGTACACACTACCTCATCACACCCATACACACTACCTCATCACACACATACACACTACCTAATCACACCCATACACACTGCCTCATCACACCCATACCCACTACCTAATCACACCGATACATACTACTTAATCACACCCCTATACACTACCTAATCACACCTATACACACTACCTCATCACACTCATACACACTACCTAATCACACCCAACACACTACCTAATCACACCCATACACACTAACTAATCACACCCATAAACTCTACATAACCGCACCCATACACACTACCTCATCACACTCATGCACACTACCTAATCACACCCCTACACACTACATAATCACACCCCTACACACTACCTCATCACACCCATAAGCACTACCTCATCACACCCATACGCACTACCTAATCACACCTTTACACACTAACTAATCACACCCATACACACTACCTCATCACACCCATACACACTACCTAATCACACACTACACACTACCTAATCACCTCCATAAACACTACCTAATCACACCCATACACACTACCTCATCACACCCCTACACACTACCTAATCACACTCATACACACTACCTCATCACACCCATACACACTACATCATCACAACCATACACACTAACTCATCACACCCCTACACACTACCTCATCACACTCATACACACTACCTAATCACACCCATACACACTATCTCATCACACCGAAATACACTACCTAATCACACCCATACACACTACCTTATCATACCCATTGCCACTACCTCATCACACCCATACACACTACCTAATCACATCCATACACACTACCTAATCACACCCATGCACACTACCTAATCAAACCCATACACACTATCTCATCACACCCATATACACTACCTCATCACACCCCTACACACTGCCTAATCACACCCATACACACTACTTCATCACATACATACCCACTACATAATCACACTGATAGACACTACCTAATCACACCCATACACACTACCTAATCACACTGATACACACTATATAATCACACCCCTCACACTACCTAATCACACTCCTACACACTACCTAATCACACCCATACACACTACATAACGACACCCATACACACTACCTCATCACACTCATACACACTACATAATCACACCCCTACACACTACCTAATCACACCCCTACACACTACATAATTACACCCGTACACACTACCTCATCACACTAATACACACTACCTCATCACACCCATACACACTACCTCATCACACCCCTACACACTTCCTAATCGCACTCATACACACTACCTCACATCCATATACACTACCTCATCACACCCCTGCACACTACCTCATCACACCCATACACACTACCTCATCACACCCCTACACACTACCTAATCACACTTCTACACACTACCTAATCACACCCCTACACACTACTTAATCACACTCCTACACACTACCTAATCACACCCATACACACTACCTAATCACACCCCTACACACTACCTCATCACACCCATACACTCTACCTAACCACACCCCTACACACTACCTAATCACACCCATACGCACTACCTTATCACGCTCATACACACTACCTAATCACACCCATACACACTACCTAATCATACCCCTACACACTACCTAATCACACCCATACACACTACCTAATCACACCCATACACTCTACCTAACCACACCCATACACACTACCTCATCACACTCATACACACTACCTAATCACACCCCTACACACTACCTAATCACACACTACACACTACCTAATCACACCAATACACACTATCTCATCACACCCATACACACTACCTCATCACACCCATTGCCACTACCTCATCACACCAACACACATGACCTAATCACACCCCTACACACTACCTAATCACACCCATACACACTACCTAATCACACCTTTACACACTACCTAATCACACCCATACACACTACCTCATCACACCCATACACACTACCTAATCACACACTACACACTACCTAATCACACCCATACACACTATCTCATCACACCCATACACACTACCTCATCACACCCATTGCCACTACCTCATCACACCCATACACACTACCTAATCACATCCATGCACACTACCTAATCACACCCATACACACTATCTCATCACACCGATATACACTACCTCATCACACCCCTACACACTGGCTAATCACACCCATACCCACTACCTAATCACACCGATACACACTACCTAATCACACCCATACACACTACCTAATCACACTGATACACACTACCTAATCACACCCCTACACACTACCTAATCACACTCCTACACACTACCTAATCACACCCATACACACTACCTTATCACACTGATACACACTACCTAATAACACCCCTACACACTACCTAATCACACTGATACACACTACCTAATCATACCCCTACACACTACCTAATCACACTCCTACACACTACCTAATCACACCCATACACACTACCTAATCACACTGATACACATGACCTAATCATACCCATACACACTACCTAATCACACTGATACACACTTCCTAATCACACCCCTACACAGTACCTAATCACACTCCTACACACTACCTAATCACACCCATACACACTACCTAATCACACTCCTACACACTACCTAATCACACCCATACACACTACCTAATCACACTGATACACACTACCTAATCATACCCCTACACACTACCTAATCACACTCCTACACACTACCTAATCGCACCCATACACACTACCTAATCACACTGATACACACTACCTAATCATACCCCTACACACTACCTAATCACACTCCTACACACTACCTAATCACACCCATACACACTACCTAATCACACCCATACACACTACTTAATCACACTGATACACACTACCTAATCACACCCCTACACACTACCTAATCACACCCATAGACACTAGCTAATCACACGCCTACACACTACCTAATCACACCCGCACACACTACATAATCACACCCATACACACTACCTAATCACATCCCTTCACACTACATAATCACACTCATACACACTACCTAATCACACCCATACACATTACCTAATCACACTCCTACACACTACCTAATCACACCCATACACACTTCCTAATCACACTCCTACACACCACCTAATCACACTCCTACACACTACCTAATCACACCTGTACACACTACCAAATCACAAACAACCAAACCAAAAAACACCTCCAGAGGAAGCCTTAATAGGCAAAAATAGTAAAATGAAATTTAGGCTTCCACCACAACGAAAAGTTCACTGAGAAGTTCTGTTAAAATGTAAGCTTTAATAAAACAAAGAAATAAAAAGCACAAATTGTGCTGTTCAAGTTGCAGGTCAAACAGGATAAGCGCTTTCAGTTAAAAAACCTTCTTCAGATCCTAGTGTGTAGACCTGACTTACTGCTGTTAAATAAAGATCCTTAATTGCTCAACCAATCACATACAGCAATCAGATGCATGCCTTCCTTAAGCCTCCATTTCATTTCTTAATTAGGCTTCTCTCTTTCAAAATAGGTTTAATAGGAACTACTCTGTTGAGCCCTGGAAATAAATTAGCTCTGAGGTTCATGATCCATTTGCTTTCTTCCTTTTCAGTTTTGTTGGCAATGTCTCCTCTTCGGAGGTTAGTAGTCACATTTGAGATAACCATAAAGCTAAATGAATGCCCTGGATTTTCAGACACATGTCCATATAGGGCATTGGTTACCACTTTATTCTTGATGTCTAACAGGTGGCGAAGTATCCGTTCCTTAAACTTTCTATTGGTCTTTCCTACATAATAGGCTTGGCACAAATTACAAGCGCCAACGTATATAACATTCTTGGTGTTACAGTTAGCAAAACCAGAGAACTTATAGCATTTGTTTGTTACCGGATGAACAAAACTGTTGGAACATTTAATGTGGCTGCAAGCTTTGCAAAAGCCACATTTCCAAGTTCCTAACCTATTTCCTCCTTCTGTACTCTACTTGTTAGGTATTCCATCATAGTTGCACAATAAATCCTTTAAGTTCTTCTTGTTTTTATAACCAAACTTAGGTGTTAACCCTACTATTCTCTTAATTTTACTGTCAGCAGTTAAGACTGGCCAAAATTTCTTGATGGTTTCACGGACATCAAAGGAGTCAGTGCTGTAGGTCATCATGCATCTGAGACTGTTGCTGGTTCCACCTTTCTTCACATCACTCTGCTTCCGTTTTGAGTAGTACGGTTGCCCTTTGTTGTATCGAATGGACATTGCTTTGCCTTTACTCATGACTAATTGTTTTTCATTATAGCCTCTTGAAGCAAAATTCTGTAAGAGTTTGTCTTGTTCCTGCAGAAAATCATCATCGTCTGTACAGAGCTTGGCTATCCTGGTCACTTGATTTTCAACAATATTCTGAAAAACATGTCTCGGGTGCATGCTATTGTAGTATAGCATATGGTTCCTCCAGTTTGGTTTCCTGAATATAGTGGTGCCAATTCCTTTGCTATTATTCATTGAAATTCTCACATCTAAGAACTCAATCTCATTTGCTGACGTTTTCACTTCGAATCTTAGAAAGCTAGTCGTACTTGTTAAATAGTCGACAAAATCATTTAGGCATTGCATACTGCCCTTCCATAGGAATATAACATCATCCACAAACCTGTTGTAAAAGATGATGCATTCCTTCCATTCATTTTTCATATCCATTTTCCATTGCCTTTCCCATTCAGCTAGGACTATATTGGCATTGACATCGAGAAGTATCAAGTAGACAGATTGATTTCCTCAGTAAAGAATGTCCTGTATGACAAATTAATGACCAGAGCAATTGATAAAAATCTATATGACTTTCTTGAAATGGTATATCCAACATTACCTGTTATCAAAGGGTAGCCTAAGATTCATAAGAACAGTGTTGACCCCCCTCTGAGACTGATAGTTTCGGGGAGAGGATGGGTCACTGAGCCCATTTCAATCTATGTGGAAAATGAACTCAAGAAGTTGTTGCCTTTCGCACATACTGTATTGAGGGACACTGGTCAGCTGCTGGAGAGACTGTATGAAAGAATGGAGCAAGAAAGCTCCATAGACAACCTCATTTTGGTGACGATGGATGTCAACAATTTATTCACTTGCATACCCAACGATCTAGGAATAGAAGCAGTAAGGGACTTTGCCTCTCATTTTGAAGTAAACATGGATGTGAATCTAGTATGCAGCTTCCTGGAATTGGTCCTGGAGAGCAATGTGTTCCTCTATGGTGAGAGCTACTACTGGCAAAAATCGGGGGTAGCCATGGGCACCCCCTGTGCAAACAGCTATGCCAATATAGTCCTAGCTGAATGGGAAAGGCAATGGGAAATGGATACGAAAAATGAATGGAAGGAATGCATCATCTTTTACAACAGGTTTGTGGATGATGTTATATTCCTATGGAAGGGCAGTATGCAACGCCTAAATGATTTTGTCGACTATTTAACAAGTACGACTAGCTTTCTAAGATTCGAAGTGAAAATGTCAGCAAATGAGATTGAGTTCTTAGATGTGAGAATTTCAATGAATAATAGCAAAGGAATTGGCACCACTATATTCAGGAAACCAAATTGGAGGAACCATATGCTATACTACAATAGCATGCACCCGAGACATGTTTTTCAGAATATTGTTGAAAATCAAGTGACCAGGATATCCAAGCTCTGTACAGATGATGATGATTTTCTGCAGGAACAAGACAAACTCTTACAGAATTTTGCTTCAAGAGGCTATAATGAAAAACAATTAGTCATGAGTAAAGGCAAAGCAATGTCCATTCGATACAACAAAGGGCAACTGTACTACTCAAAACGGAAGCAGAGTGATGTGAAGAAAGGTGGAACCAGCAACAGTCTCAGATGCATGATGACCTACAGCACTGACTCCTTTGATGTCCATGAAACCATCAAGAAATTTTGGCCAGTCTTAACTGCTGACAGTAAAATTAAGAGAATAGTAGGGGAAACACCTAAGTTTGGTTACAAAAACAAGAAGAACTTAAAGGATTTATTGTGCAACTATGATGGAATACCTAACAAGCAGAGTACAGAAGGAGGAAATAGGTTAGGAACTTGGAAATGTGGCTTTTGCAAAGCTTGCAGCCACATTAAATGTTCCAACAGTTTTGTTCATCCGGTAACAAACAAATGCTATAAGTTCTCTGGTTTTGCTAACTGTAACACCAAGAATGTTATATACGTTGGCGCTTGTAATTTGTGCCAAGCCTATTATGTAGGAAAGACCAATAGAAAGTTTAAGGAACGGATACTTTGCCACCTGTTAGACATCAAGAATAAAGTGGTAACCAATGCCCTATATGGACATGGGTCTGAAAATCCAGGGCATTCATTTAGCTTTATGGTTATATCAAATGTGACTACTAACCTCCGAGGAGGAGACATTGCCAACAAAACTGAAAAGGAAGAAAGCAAATGGATCATGAACCTCAGAGCTAATTTATTTCCAGGGCTCAACAGAGTAGTTCCTATTAAACCTATTTTGAAAGAGAGAAGCCTAATTAAGAAATGAAATGGAGGCTTAAGGAAGGCATGCATCTGATTGCTGTATGTGATTGGCTGAGCAATTAAGGATCTTTATTTAACAGCAGTAAGTCAGGTCTACACACTAGGATCTGAAGAAGGTTTTTTAACTGAAAGCGCTTATCCTGTTTGACCTGCAACTTGAACAGCACAATTTGTGCTTTTTATTTCTTTGTTTTATTAAAGCCTACATTTTAACAGAACTTCTCAGTTCACTTTTCGTGGTGGTGGAAGCCTTTTTTTCATTCTAATACCTAATCACACTGATACACACTACCTAATCACACCCCTACACACTACCTAATCACACCCATACACACTACCTAATCACACCCATACACACTACCAAATCACACTGATACACACTACCTAATCACACCCCTACACACTACCTAATCACACCCATACACACTACCTAATCACACCCATACACACTACCTAATCACACTCCTACACACTACCTAATCACACCCTACACACTACCTAATCACAGTCCTACACACTACCTAATCACACCCATACACACTACCTAATCACACTGATACACACTACCTAATCACACCCCTACACACTACCTAATCACACCCCTACACACTACAAAATCAAACCCAAACACACTACCTAATTACACCCCTACACACTGCATAATCACACCCATACACACTACCTAATCACACCTTTACACACTACCTAATCACACCCATACACACTACCTCATCACACCCATACACACTGCCTAATCACACTGATACACACTACCTAATCACACCCCATACACACTACCTAATCACACCCATATACACTACCAAATCATACTCCTACACACTACCTAATCACACCCCTACACACTACATAATCACACCCATACACACTACCTAATCACACCCCTGCACACTACATAATCACACTCATACACACTACCTAATCACACCCATACACACTACCTAAACACACTCCTACACCCTACATAATAACACCCCTACACACTACCTAATCACACCCCTACACACTACATAATCACACCCATACACACTACCAAATCACACCCCTACACACTACATAATCACACCCATACACTCTACCTAACCACACCCATACACACTACCTCATCACACTCATACACACTACCTAATCACACCCCTACACACTACATAATCACACCACTACACACTACCTCATCACACCCATACACACTATCTCATCACACCCACACACACTACCTAATCACACCACTACACACTACCTAATCACACCCACACACACTACCTAATCACACCTTTACACACTACCTAATCACACCCATACACACTACCTCATCACACCCATACACACTACCTAATCACACACTACACACTACCTAATTACACCCATACACACTATCTCATCACACCCATACACACTACCTCATCACACCCATTGCCACTACCTCATCACACCAACACACACTTCCTAATCACACCCCTACACACTACCTAATCACACCCAAACACACTACCTCATCACACCCATTGCCACTACCTCATCACACCCATACACACTACCTAATCACATCCATACACACTACCTAATCACACCCATACACACTATCTCATCACACCCATATACATTACCTCATCACACCCCTACACACTGGCTAATCACACCCATACCCACTACCTAATCACACCGATACACACTACCTAATCACAGCCATACACACTACCTAATCACACTGATACACACTACCTAATCACACCCCTAAACACTACCTAATCACACTCCTACACACTACCTAATCACACCCATACACACTACCTTATCACACTGATACACACTACCTAATCACACCCCTACACACTACCTAATCACACCCATACATGCTACCTAATCACTCTCATACACACTACCTAATCACATACATACACACTACTTAATCACACTGATACACACTACCTAGTCACACCCCTACACACTACCTAATCACACTCCTACACACTACCTAATCACACCCATACACACTACCTAATCACATTGATGCACACTACCTAATCACACCCCTACACACTACCGAATCACACCCATACACACTACCTAATCACACTCCTACATACTACCTAATCACACCCATACACACTACCTAATAACACTGATACACACTACCTAATCACACCCCTACACACTACCTAATCACACTCTTACACAAGAGCATAATCACACCCATACACACTACTAATCACACTGATACACTACCTAATCACACCCTTACACACTACCTATTCACACCCATTAACACTACCTAATCACACTCCTACACACTACCTAATCACACCCCTACACACTACATAATCACACCCATACTCACTACCTAATCACACCCCTACATGCTACATAATCACACCCATACACACTACCTAATCACACCCATACACACTACCTAATCACACTCCTACACACTACCTAATCACACCCATACAAGCTACCTAATCACACTGATACACACTACCTAATCACACCCCTACACACTACCTAATCACACCCATGCACACTACCTAATCACACTGATACATACTACCTAATCACACCCCTACACACTACCTAATCATACCCATGCACACTACCTAATCACATCCATACACACTACCTAATCACACTCCTACACACTAGCTAATCACACCCCTACACACTACCTAATCACACCCCTACACACTACCTAATCACACTCCTACACACTACCTAATCACACCTTTACACACTACCTAATCACACCCATACACACTACCTCATCACACCCATACACACTACCTAATCACACACTACACACTACCTAATTACACCCATACACACTATCTCATCACACCCATACACACTACCTCATCACACCCATTGCCACTACCTCATCACACCCACACACACTTCCTAATCACACCCCTACACACTACCTAATCACACCCATACACACTACCTCATCACACCCATTGCCACTACCTCATCACACCCATACACACTACCTAATCACATCCATACACTACCTAATCACACCCATACACACTATCTCATCACACCCATATACATTACCTCATCACACCCCTACACACTGGCTAATCACACCCATACCCACTACCTAATCACACCGATACACACTACCTAATCACAGCCATACACACTACCTAATCACACTGATACACACTACCTAATCACACCCCTAAACACTACCTAATCACACTCCTACACACTACCTAATCACACCCATACACACTACCTTATCACACTGATACACACTACCTAATCACACCCCTACACACTACCTAATCACACCCATACATGCTACCTAATCACTCTCATACACACTACCTAATCACATACATACACACTACTTAATCACACTGATACACACTACCTAGTCACACCCCTACACACTACCTAATCACACTCCTACACACTACCTAATCACACCCATACACACTACCTAATCACATTGATGCACACTACCTAATCACACCCCTACACACTACCGAATCACACCCATACACACTACCTAATCACACTCCTACACACTACCTAATCACACCCATAAACACTACCTAATAACACTGATACACACTACCTAATCACACCCCTACACACTACCTAATCACACTCTTACACAAGAGCATAATCACACCCATACACACTACTAATCACACTGATACACACTACCTAATCACACCCTTACACACTACCTATTCACACCCATTAACACTACCTAATCACACTCCTACACACTACCTAATCACACCCCTACACACTACATAATCACACCCATACTCACTACCTAATCACACCCCTACATGCTACATAATCACACTCATACACACTACCTAATCACACCCATACACACTACCTAATCACACTCCTACACACTACCTAATCACACCCATACAAGCTACCTAATCACACTGATACACACTACCTAATCACACCCCTACACACTACCTAATCACACCCATGCACACTACCTAATCACACTGATACATACTACCTAATCACACCCCTACACACTACCTAATCATACCCATGCACACTACCTAATCACATCCATACACACTACCTAATCACACTCCTACACACTAGCTAATCACACCCCTACACACTACCTAATCACACCCCTACACACTACCTAATCACACTCCTACACACTACCTAATCACACCCCTACACACTACCTAATCACACCCATACACACTACCTAATCACACCCATACACACTACCTAATCACACCCCTACACACTACCTAATCACACTCCTACACACTACCTAATCACACCCATACACACTACCTAATCACATTGATACACACTATCTAATCACACCCCTACACACTACCTAATCACACTCATACACACTACCTAATCACACTCCTACACACTACCTAATCACACCCCTACACACTACATAATCACACCCATACACACTACCTAATCACACCCATACACACTACCTAATCACACTCCTACCTACTACCTAATCACACCCATGCACACTACCTAATCACACTCCTACACACTACCTAATCACACTCCTACACACTACCTAATCACACCCATACACACTACCTAATCACACCCATACATACTACCTAATCACACTGATACACACTACCTTATCACACCCCTACACACTACCTAATCACACCCATACACACTACCTAATCACACCCATACACACTACCTAATCACACTCCTACACACTACCTAATCACACCCTACACACTACCTAATCACACTCCTACACACTACCTAATCACACCCATACACACTACCTAATCACACTGATACACACTACCTAATCACATCCCTACACACTACCTAATCACACCCATACACACTAGCTAATCACACTCCTACACACTACCTAATCACACCTCTACACACTACATAATCAAACCCATACACACTACCTAATCTCACCCCTACACACTACATAATCACACCCTTACACACTACCTAATCACACCTTTACACACTACCTAATCAAACCCATACACACTACCTCATCACACCTATACACACTACCTAATCACACTGATACACACTACCTAATCACACCCCTACACACTACCTAATCACACCCATATACACTACCTAATCACACTCCTACACACTACCTAATCACACCCCTACACACTACATAATCACACCCATACAACCTAATCACACCCCTACACACTACATAATCACACTCATACACACTACCTAATCACACCCATACACTCTACCTAATCACACTCCTACACACTACATAATCACACCCCTACACACTACCTAATCACACCCCTACACACTACATAATCACACCTATACACACTACCTAATCAAACCCCTACACACTACATAATCACACCCATATACACTACCTAATCACACCTTTACACACTACCTAATCACACCCATACACACTACCTCATCACACTCATACACACTACCTAATCACACTCCTACACATTACCTAATCACACCCTACACACTACCTAATCACACTCCTACACACTACCTAATCACACCCCTACACACTACATAATCACACCCATACACACTACCTAATTACACCCCTACACACTACATAATCACACTCATACACACTACCTAATCACACCCATACACACTACCTCATCACACCCATACACACTACATAATCACACCCCTACACACTACCTCATCACACTCACACACACTACCTAATCACACTCCTACACACTACCTAATCACACCCTACACACTACCTAATCACACTCCTACACACTACATAATCACACCCCTACACACTACCTCATCAGAGACCACCAGGTATTCTTGTGCCTCTTCTCCTTCTCCTATCAGAAGCAAAGTGATAGCCTTAATCACTGGCTAGATCCTAATTTTCAGGTTGCTGGTGATTAGTAGTCAAAAGGAAGGCTAATTATTTATTTATACTGTATATGTGTTTACCAAGGTAGTGCACTGATCAATATTGACCAGTTTCAAGCTCATCCCCAGGTAAAATAGAAAATATTTCACAAAAAATACAGAAATATAAATAAGAACAGAGTAGTTTGGATATATAAATAATGTATATATACATTTTCGTGAACAAGGATAGTGCAGAGTACAATCAAGCAGAGTGTCATGTAAAATACATATATTAGCTTCTAAAGTGCAAAATCTTCAATAACTCATGACAGAGGAAAAGATACTTGGAAAGGGGATAGGTTAGGTGAAATGCCCTGTGATGAAGCAGAAGCCTTTGTTTGCATGAAGAAAATAATGTCCCTTTGCTCCTTCTCTTACTACAAACAAAACAGAAACACTAATCTCAAGCCAATTCCTAAGAAACAGTTGTTTAGGCTGTCCAATAACTGGTAGTACCAAATGTTACAGATTATAAAAGTAAGATGGAAAAAAAGAATTAATACTCTAAATACTACAGTGAGTGTGATGATGTGAAACAGCAGTCAAGTCAAAGAGTCTAAATGAATGACCTTACCAGTTTGATGTTTCAGTGCCCAGCGGGAGCGTTGAGATGACATGAGATGACATGAGGTGAGATGAGATGAACTTCCAAACTAAAATTTACAATAGGGGTGGGCAGCTCAAAAGTCACCAAGTTTAAAACCACAACAGGGATGGAGTGGGTGGGTGAGAAAAATCCATTGTAGTCACACATCAGTAGTAATTTCACAGCACTCGCACCTAAATAAGGGCAACAATAGAAAATAGTGGATGTAACCAAACTTAAAATGAAGAAATGCAATATAAAATCCAGTGCAATCACGCAGCAGGCAGTGGTCTCACAGCATTTGCAGCTAAATAATAATCTAACCAAATAAGATATTCCATTTATTTGCTCCCTCCACTAATTAACTAGATTTAATTCCTTTTCAATAAGGGAATAGAACAGGACGTTTTTCTAACTCACCTTAATCTAGAACTTTTAAAACTTCAAGAAAAAAATGTTAAGGTAAATAACATTTAAAATATAATAAACTGCAATATAATTAAGTCAAAAGTAAAAAATAATGGAGTATCCAAACCTTAAGTCAAGTAATCCAGTATGAAAATCCAGTGCAATCACATAATAGCAGTAGTCTCACAACACATGCAGCTAAACATGACTGCAGCTTTATTAGAAATTGCATTTATCAGCTCAACCCATAGCTAACTAGATTTAATTCATTTTCATTCAGTTTGTACAGAAAAATAACTAAATATTGGCACACTTTGTTAACAAGTATTTCACTTTATTGAAAGTCTCATAGGTATATACTAGGCTAACAACCACTAGGGCCCTTAAAACCCTAGCCATAAAACCCAAGTGTGACCCAAAATTTGATTTATAGGGGGTGATTTATTGACTGCCTATGTCCATCAGAGGCATAGGAAGCAAATTCAGGGTGAATTTCAATTATCCATTCACTGGTCCAGGTTGCTCTTAAATACAGATAGTGACGAACTCTGCTTCAAGTGGACGAGAAGCCTATTCCAGAGAATGGGAATTCTCTGAGAAACATATCTGTCTCACTAACATATCCTATTTATGTTGTAAGCAAAATGTAGATCTTTTAATATTGTAGTTCTGGTGCTGTTTGTTTTGCAGATGTGTAAAAGATTCATCAAAACAGGGTCCAAGGATGCCTTCTATACCAGGCAAACATCACCTCTCAGAAGTCTGTATGATACCGAGTAAAAAGACAGGGCTTTGAGGTGTTCAGCATAGGACATTGTGCTTACTCCCTGTATTCTTTTTGTAAGGAGCCTTTGTGGATGTTTTAGTTGGTGTATGTGTCTGGTGAGGTACATACTGAAGGGGGCATTATACTCTATGATGGGGCTGATGAGGGCTAAACACAGTGATATGATGACCTCTCTGGACATAAATACCATGCCCTTGCTTATAAGTTGAGCAACATAGAAGTAGTTTCTTATCACCTTGGACACATGTTGGTCAAAGACTAGGTTACTTATCTACATGAGTTCTCAGATCCCTGACTAGTGAATTAACTTTTAAGGGCATTTTATTAATGAAATAGTTACTGGGGGTGGCAGACTTCCCAAAATGTACTATAATGCATTTCTTGGTACTGAGTTTTAAGCCATGGATTTGGCACTAAACATTTGTCTGTATTAGACCTTCTGAAGGGTGTTCTTATTTTGGGGGATTCAATGACTGCTCCCAGTTAGCAATCATCTGCAAACTTGGTTATCCAGAGACCTTTGACATTGGCTTTGACATATGAGAAGTAGATGCCAAAGAGAAATGGGCCTAGCACAGAGCCTTGGCGGGGCTCCACTGGTGACCACCCTCTTTTTAGAGGTGCCTTACCAATTATAATTTCCTGCTATTAGTGACATTTATACCTACTTCTGTAAGTTTGTTGACGATGCCCAAGTGGAGTATTGTATCAAATTCATTAGCCAGATCTAGCTAGGTAGTGTGCGCAGTTTCCCCCTCATCCTTTGCCTTAGTAACCTTTTCAAAGAAGACCACCAGATTCAGTAAGCATGATCTTTCTTTGTCAAAGCCAAACTGGGATGGATCCACTGTCTTGAGGGTCTCCTATGTCCTTGTTGATAATTTATATGACAATTATTTCCATGGCTTTGCAAATAAGACTAGTCAGACTAATGGGTCTGCAGTTTCTAGGATGTGTTGAAGGTCCTCCCTTATGAAGGGGGATGACCATTGCAGTCCTCCAGTTACGTGGCACGTAGCCTGTTTTATGACTATACTTAAATAATGACTCCAGGGATCCTGGTAAGTTGTATTTTAGATTATTCAGTAGGCATCCTGAAATGTTATCAGAGACAATTGAGGCAGTGTTTTTAGCTTTAGTGAGTGCATCCAGTACATCGTCCCTAGTTATAGCCAGAGAGGCTATGTTTGAGGGGGTCCTCTTCAGTCGATCGAACGTTTACAAGTTCGAACCACATATGGCTGAGACCATATGTTCGAACTTGTAAAAGTTCGAACGGACTGAACAGAGATCTCTGTACAGAGCGGAAAGGGAAGATGTTGGAGTTGGTATATTTAAGTAAGAGGGGTGTGGGGGGGGCATAGCCCTCCAGCTAAAGATGTTTAGTGTTTAGTTTTGTTATGTTTTATATTTCTATTTCAGTATTCGAACATTTAGGGGTTCGAACATATGGTCTCAGCCATATTTGGTTCGAACATGAAAATGTTTGATCTACTGAAGTAGATCCGTTTGAGGGTATTATTGGGGAGAATTGCTGGGGTGAGAGATGCGTAAAGTTGGAGCTGAATTTCTCCACTAACAGGTTCAATATATCACCAGGCTTGGTGAATGTGGCACCATTAACTACCAGTTCAGCACATTGCTGTGTGCTGCCCTTCAGGTTTTTGACATAGCTTTAGAAAGCCTTATGGTTATTTTTTTACCTGAGAGGATATCTCAGCCTCAAAGTTGGCTTTGTGTAAGCTAATTATCCCTCTTAGTTACCTATTTACTTTGATGAGAGAGTTTTTTATAACTGAATACTAGGCTAACTGCTCTGAGGGGCTTTTTGAAGCCTAGTCAATAACCTGAGGTTAGAAACAAACCCTGTACCTTTTATTTATGAGGTGAAGGCCTTAACCATTATGCCAAACCCACCACTACTTATCTTTATGGGAATTACCCTTCCTGATTTTGCCATAACTATCTGTTGTATATCCATTTTAATTTGGGATGCCACCAGGGCAGCTTGTTTTTGGAGCTAGTTCTGGACTCCAAGCAGCCTATATGCGGCCATTGGCATGGTTGTACAGAGTTTCTGAGAGCAATTCAGCATACACTGGTGTATTCTCGGGGTTTAGAGTTGCATTGAATTTTGACAAGCCATCACTTAATAACATGTAATTTGCTTAGGAATAGTTTCTAAGTGTTACTGGTTGGTTTGGATTTCAAAGGAGAAAGCTTTATGGTCATACCTTACCAAGGATATGAGATAGTGGGTGGGATGCAGCATTCTGATATATTTGTGGACACATGATCCACTATGCTCGAGCCTGTAGTGGCCATATTCATTATTTGGTCAACGATGTTTGTACTTATGAGGTCCAGGAATCTCTGTATCTGTATATCTGAGGACATGTGGAATTCACAATCTATAGAGCGGTAATGAAAGTCTCTCATGAGTAGGGTGTTAGGCTGGATGGTAAGTGTCTCCAGTAGGTCTAAGCATGCATGAGCTTCTTTGGACATGGAGGATGGCCTACAGCTAGCTAGGATAGGCTGCAGGATTTTGTCTATGGTAATCTGCACGTGGGGGAACTTCAGCATGTCATCCTAGAGGTGTGCTTGTTATTGGTTTATATTGAGATACCTCCACCTTTAGCCCTTGTCTGTGCAGCTGCTGGTTTAAAATTGTGGTAGGCACTGACTCTCACTCTGCTGAGGTACTCTCTGTCACTTTAAACAAGGTCTCAGTAACTGTACAGATGTCTATATTCTTGAGTGTGAGGAGGGCTCAGAGGGAGTGTACTTTTTTATTAAGGCTCCTGGCATTGAGCAGTAACACCTTGAGGTTCTGTTGAATCAGTTTGGCATTCTGTTTTGTGCGTTAATGAACTGTGTGATGATTACAACATAGAAGAGAATGGATAATGGAGGTTGGAGGAGGTGGGAACAGCAGAACATACAGGCCATCTGTGCGCTTAATGCATGGAAATACTTATTTACAAAGAGGGTTTTAGACTCATGGAATGATGTACGAGAATGCAGGAAGGAAAAGGAATGGGGGGATCGCATGTCTGAGGAATAGGAAGAATGAAAATGTCACTTAACTCGTTAACACCTCTGTTGTGTGGAATGTCATACCTCTAGCAGCATGCATCACACATTGCATTCCATAGCATTTTCTGAAAAAATAAACTTAAAAAGCCTAAGAAAAACAAATGTAAATATTTTGTGAACAATAAAAGCTAGTAAAACTGTACAAATAGCAATGTTATCAGTAAGAAATATTTTATCCACTGATAATAGTCAATGCATTCATAGTCTTTTCCATAAATATTGTAATATATTATAATGTAAACAAACGGGCGGCCACAGTGGTGCAGCAGTTAGCATTGCCACCTCACAGCAAGAGGCTATCCGGTTCAATCCTTGGCTGGGGTGCCTTCTGTGCTGAGTCTGCATGTCCTCCCTGTGGTCGTGTGGTTTCCTCCGGATGTTCCGGTTTCCTCCCACTTCCCAAAGACATGCTGTAGGTAGATTGGACATTCTAAATTGGCCCTAGGCATGAGTGCATGCATGTGTATGTGTGTGTGTGAGTGTGTGTGTGTGTGTGTGTGTGTGTGTGTGTGTGTGTGTGTGTGTGTGTGTGTGTGCCTTCTGTGGATGGCTGGGCACTGGGCTGGCAACTCAACACTGTAAAACTTCACTGCCAATCATGAGCGGACAGGTGATCCGCTGTGGTAACCCCCTAACTAGGAAAAGTTGAAAGACGAAGATTATAATGCAAACAAACCTTAAATTATATTTTTTCTAAACTTCACAAACACATTTTGAAATCTTGAAAACTATAAAACCTAGACATATATTGTTAAAACTTTTTGTTAACCAGAGATAAGCTTTCACATAAGAACAAGAAATTCCTTTATAAGTGCATGTTTATTGAGATATTTACAGAAATACGAAAACAAAAATGTAATGGTATCATTACTAATACAAATAATACTGGATATCTGCCAAGATGTGCAACTTACAGTTCAATACAAAAAACAGTTTTCTTCAATAACGTGTAACGTTTCAGCTAATGTAATGCAACACTTTGTAAGTCACTTGGTTTTTTGAAGTATTAAGTACATATGGAAATATTGCTTATTTTCATAGTTATGAAGAAACAACTATAAATATTTCCAGTATAGTGTGATATAAACCAGCATTTTCTGTGAATTGTCCCATCTCCCACATTGACGTTTTACACCCTATACCTCAATAAAATGTAGGTCTCTCGGTTATAAAAATACGAACACAAGTATGAAAATATGATTAACACTTGGCAAACAAAGATTAATTCCTGCACTGCAGGGCATCCTAGACTAACAATCCCATTTTATTGATAACTCCTTGATCTTTCTGCTACTGCCTATTATTATGTAGTAAGACACTTAGTTAAAGAAGCCAGACCCAGAAAAGTTATTGATGCCATAAAGTGAACTGGAAGTATACAAAAAAGGCTTTATAGGCTTGACTAAGTTAAAGGCTAGATCAGATAAGCTAATGAACTTAAACTAATGTCACAAAGCAAATGTAATGTAATAACAGTTTTGATGTTTTCTGAAATAGACACTTTTACATACCATAACACTTAGGATGCAGTTCTTAAAATTAGTCACAGTAGTTTTCTGAGTCTGGAGCTTAGTCATTTCACATGGAACAATAAACATCAGCAGTGGCATTAATGCTTAAAATATGAACTGCAGTTTAGGCAAGGAATCAAATGAAAAGTATTTAAATCATAGAGAGTATGACTCCTGCTCCTAATAACAGCATATGTGTGCATTCAGAGCTTGTACATCAAATTCTGGCATACATTATAAATATCAACACATCTGCTACTACCTTTAATGTATGAAAGAAACCAGATTCAGTGTAATATAATTAATATGCTATTTACTGTCAATAGCTTATCAGCCCAGCAGTGATTTAACAATAATGTTAACAGGGGCAGTTGTTTTCACTTTATGCTAGGTTTTAACTATAATAAAACATCATGGATTGCCAAAATAAAAATAGCTGTGATAATATAAAAATAATATACATGGCAAGCAATGTTGTGACTTGCACTGCAATAAATTGTCTGATTGTAGTTGAAATGCACAGTATCTTTAAATGTGTAGTGCTAGGCTACGTACTGCAAGTATTGCCTCAGGGATGTTATCAGCTGGGAGAAGTGCAAGTTATCCCTCTGCACATGACCTGCATGATTCACAGAGTATCCGTCTGCACATGACCTGCATGATTCACAGAGTATCACTCTGCACATGACCTGCATGATTCACAGAGTATCCGTCTGCACATGACCTGCATGATTCACAGAGTATCCGTCTGCACATGACCTGCATGATTCACAGAGTATCCCTCTGCACATGACCTGCATGATTCACAGAGTATCTCTCTGCACATGACCTCCACGATTCACAGAGTATCCGTCTGCACATGACCTGCATGATTCACAGAGTATCCATCTGCACATGACCTGCATGATTCACAGAGTATCCATCTGCACATGACCTCCACGATTCACAGAGTATCCCTCTGCACATGACCTGCATGATTCACAAAGTATCCGTCTGCACATGACCTGCATGATTCACAGAGACAGGTGAGGGGAAACAATACAGTGTCTAAATCTGGCCTTTGTCTCTTCTGTAAGCACAGATTATATCTAGCACTGTCTTTAAAGGTAGGGCAGGACACAAAAATGGAGTGGCATGAACAAGGCCACAGCGTGGTTGGCACTGCAGTTCTCACATTTCCATCTTTCCTCCTCTACAACAGTGGTACATTGCCAGACTAACAAGGCTCTACTCAGGATTGTACCTGGGCACCACCTCTAAAATGCCCCTGCAATATTAAAATTAGTTGTATTACTAAACATCCATGAACTTGGCAATGTGCAATTTTTATTGTCTAGCAAAGATGAAAGTGACTGGGAATATCACCTTAAACCAACACTGTGGTAGTGATAGGACTATAAAACAGTAGAGGATTAGAGGCTGGTTTATAATTCATGCCTGAAACTGGTACTGAATTACAAATTAGGAGGAGAAGTTTTTCAATTGCTGTGTCAGGTGCTAGCATAAAAGCGGGTGTGTAATTTGTGTCAAAAGTGTGAACATAAACTGAAAGAGCTGATTCTATTATTTGCACCACAACTGAGACTGCAAAGTAAGAAGGTATGGTACTTAAAGATCACGGACAATCAAAAGGTCTATCTGGCAAACTTTTGCTTTTGTGCTGCCCTTGCGCATTCGTTGACGCCATGTTCAACTTGAAAACATCACCAGGCAATGGACATGTAATGTAAAATCACAGATCAAAAGGAATATGATGGGATATTATCAATGTGTGTGTACTGACAGCTGAACTGCAAATGGGTGGTAGGTTGAAATAATTTAATTGTCTGTGCCAGTAATATATAGGATGGGAGTGGATGAAATTCAGTTATTTGTGTATGGCAAGTTCAGCATGAGATGTGACAGGTGAGATAATACTTATGCGTTTGCTGAGGACTGACTAGCGTGGATAAGGCTTGAATTCTGTTGTATGGAATAAAAGAAAATGCAAGAAGGAATTTAAGTTTGGTTGCATTCACTGATTCCATGAAAAACCATTACTTAGAAAATGCAGAAGCTGCTACACTCATTCTTGAGATAATAGTTTGACAAAGGCAGATGTCAGTGCTGCACATATCAAGGCACATTAAATAACCTCATTTTAGAATATAGACGTCAGTTGAACACCAGAGTTAAAATCCTGTGCCGCTATGGATGTTTCATGTCTAGATCATCCAGAAATGTTAGTTAGCAAACGGCATCTCTACATACGGAACTGTTACCTACCTGATGGATTCAAGGTTTACTCAAATTATTAATATGCCTATCAGTGGAAAAAAACAGGTGAATATATACTGGATATTTTTTAATTACATATATGACAATGACATCAGAATCTAAGATCATTTCAAGCCTGCCAGGTGTTGACCATGAAACCATACTCCAGTTTAAAGTCTCTCCAATCATACTGTGTTCTCTGAAAAACCTATCAGAGCAGGGGCAAGAACTGCTGTGTACAACATATAGCACTGCTAACGAATAGTTGCAAAACAACAAACTAGCTATCAGTACTAGATGGTCACAGTATTAGTAATGATGTGTGAGCAGTCCTTAGGAACAAATCTTATCTCATACAAACAAATGTACAAGTGTGAGTAGAATGCATTTCACTACCTTTTGGCTATTATTAACAATCAGATGAATGGTTACAAAAAATACAAATTAAATAAACTGCCAACATTAGAAAAAGCAGCATATAACTCCTATCATTGCAAGCAGAGCATAACACCCAACAGCAAATTATTTAAAAACCCTCTAAGCATTGATACTAATAACCAAGAGAACAGGATAGCCACTGATACAAGCGGCGCCAAGAACAGCAAGAAGTTATTCTGAAAAAAATGACACAAGCAGGAAGGCAAAAGGTTAGTTTATTACTGTGATAAACAAAAGCAGTTGGATAGTTTCAGTAAGTAAGAAAACTGGTCTGTTTGCAGTATACTTAGGCTCCTCACTCAGTATGAACTGAGGGATGACTCAGACAGACTACACAAGTAAACTGAATGTTAAAAATCATTACAGCTGGGTGGCATCTCAAAGTCCTAAAGGATCTAAAAAGTAAATTACAGAGTTGTTAGATTTCAAATTTAGAAAATCATTTGAAGCATGAAAAGTCACTAAAGAGCAGAAACATATTATAAAATCTACTAAGAAAAAAAGAGAGAGGTACAGCGGAGAACATAAGGAACTACAGATCATTCAGTCTCATATCTGTCAAATGTCCAAATTTTCACAGAATGTCCATATTTTTAACTCATATTTTCATCTGGTCTGCATAAAATTTAGGTTTTTCTGTCCAATCACTGAGGATTGAAGTCACTAAATAGTAACACATATTTGTGTTTCAGACTTCATATCCTTCAGAAAAATGCATGCTGATGCAAACTTGTTATTCTATCAACTCTCTAAGTTTGTAAGAGCAACGTTTGATATCGGTCTCTACTTTTGGGTCTCCTCCCATTATTTTAGGCTTTGTAGAGATATCTTGCACTAAGCAGTTGAGAGGTATGTTCAACCTTCTCGATATTAGTAAATTCCAGTACTGTTATGGAAAAACTCATTGTGAAGAAACTGTAGCCAGTATTAATGAGATTGAAAGCATGCAGCATTCAGTAACACACATGTAATATAGGTAGATATACCAACACAACAAATTTGTATTTTTAATATACTGTCATGATGGCATAGATAACGTGGAGGTAAATATGGTGTATGTTGACTTCTTGAGTGCATTTGAACTATAAAATACACAATTCGTTTTAGCTATGTTTATCCATTAATTGAGGTGGATATCATGCTGATTAAATAATAGGAATCATTGTGTGGAACTTTGGGAGTGAAGAAATGACTGGGCATCATTCCATCAAAGAAGTTTCCAAATGGTCAGTTCTGAAACCTTACCTTTTTGAATTCTACTTATCAGACATTATCAAAGATAGCAATAAAGTCAGAACAAACCTCTGAACCGATAAAGGAACCAATGTAGCAAACAGCAAAATAGTGAAGAAAAAGGCAAACTGGTTACAACACAGCACTCTTTAATAGCAACACAACAAGGTAAGCGCTTTCACGGATTACATTCGCTTCCTCAGACCAAAATATTAAAACTCAAGTCACATCTTTAAACAATCTAGCAGCAAATGAGGCACACTAATCACTGAACCAATTTAACACATTCATTGCCTTGTCTAAGCAGTGAAGAAACTAACATCAGTGTGTAAATCAGCAACACTATAAAACATACATTGCAGCACAAAAATTGCTAAGTACATAATTCAAACTGATTCTGGTCTATCACATAAACATAAATATAAATTCTAAAATGTATCAACATTTAAATATACTAAAATATATATATTAAAAAAAAAAATATATATATATATATATGTATGTATATATATATATATATATATATATATATATATATATATATATATATATATATATATATACACACATATAATAACATCTGTCTAAAAATATGTATATAAAACTGGTCAATCTTGTGGACATATAAAATAAGATATATATAAGAAACCAAGGACATAAGCCTGGTACTACTTGGTCAGTGTTTCAGTGCTCTAGCTTTTAAAAAGGGCTTCAGAGATACCTTACTATTGAGACCTGGTGTTTGTCAGCTTGATAACGTATAATCCACTTCTGTTCCACTGATTCTGTCTTATTATTGATGTCACCACTTCTAGTACTATCGTTTATGACTTCTAAAACAAAAAATTTAAACTTATGTGCAGTGCCTTCTTATTGAGTTCTTTCAACCTGAAGAGGCTGATTTATGCAGAGAGATAGAAGGCTTACAGTGTGATCTTTGACAAGTATCCAGATGATGTCATAGGGGATAAAATGGAGGTTTTGTTTGACAATATAAGTGGGTATGATAAAAGGCTATCAGCCACCAAACTTAGGAAAATTCAAAGAGACACATTTGGTTTCCAAAATGGTAATGTGTTCTCTTGGTCTAGAGATGGTACTGGCTATAGTGTTCAAACTCAGTGCTCAATAGGAAATGGGCAGAGGCCATATAATACAGGAACAAATGAGTCCTATGATAAACATTCCATGAAATAAGTACAGGCACATACAGTTTCATCGGCTACTACAAGAACTGCATCAGTATCTGAACCAGTGGCCAACAATTCACTAGATATTCAAACTGGCCATTCTAGTGAGAATGTTGCTAACATCAAGTCTTCGACCAGTACTGGTACTGACAATGTTGTTAGGCCTAAATCACTGACAATGGTACACAGTAGTCCTGCTAAAGCAACAAGGAATCTGCTTGCACATGAAGTAGTACATTCTACTTTTTTACTGAAGGATCCACTCCCGATCAGAGGGAGATCCAGGAATCAGTATACCAACTTGAAAATGAGACGTCCGCACAGCGAGCAGGAGGTAATAAGGACAGGAAAGAGGCAGAAACAGGTCTAGTATACAACATCTCTTTTGTTATTTTAACTGAAGAACAACTCTCAGTTCTAAACAGAGGTTTAAACTTTGTTCCAGCTCAACAAGTTGATCTTGTTGATGTACTTAAAGCTCTATGCCTGTTTGGCAGGACATTGACACTAAAAAGTATGTTTCTTGATAATATGATGACTGAAGGTGTTTTTAGAAAACCGAGTACTTTTGTTCCTCCTACATATTCGACTGTTGAATTATTTCTAGATATTTGTGACAAACAGATCAGGGACAAGTTCTGTAATAATCACACTAAAGGCTTTATTAATTTGTCAGTGAATGAGCGGCAAGCACTTTTTGAACTGAAACGCATGAATAGTATTGAAATACAACCAGCTGACAAAGGGGGTGGGATTGTCATACTTGATAGAGATGTGTATATTGGATGCATGTTGGATCTGTTAAGTGACTTGAACATCTACTCCCCTATCACAGGTACCATGTTGAAAGGGATTATTGATAGAATACAGTTTTATGTGTTGATCTGCTCATGACAGGGCTAATCTCTGAACAACTGTTTGAATATTTCAAAGTAGATCATCCAGTAGTACCCATTGTTTATGGCCTTCCGAAGATACATAAGAATTTACACCATCCACCCATGCATCCTATAGTGTCCAGCAGGGGCTGGGCAACAGAGCCACTTTCAATCTTTGTAGAAAAAAATCTCCGGATTTTGCTAGACTGTTGTCATACTGTGCTTAGAGATACTAAAGGTTTTTTGCAAGAGCTGAATAATCAGATGTTTTATCTAGTCATTGCTTTTTTGTCACACTTGATGCAGCCTCTCTATTCAATGTTATCCCCAGTAGTTGGGAGATTGAGAATATTAGAGAAATATTATGTGCTAATGGATTTATTACTAGCAAAGTTGAACTCATCTGTACTCTCTTAGAGATCATTCTTGAGAATAATGTTTTTATTTTCAATGCCTCCCATTATATACAGATGGTTGGCATGGCTATGGGCACTGCTTGTGCCAATAGCTATGCCAAAATAACACGTAAATTGGGAGACTAAGTTTGTTCTCTCCATTAATAGATTTTGTAGTTCGATAAAATGGTTCAAACGTTTTGTCGATGATATTTTTTGCTATGGCAAGATACAGAAGAGGAGTTAGTACAATTTTTACAGAACCTCAATGGATTGAATGACTTTTTGAGATTTACGTTTGCATAGTCATCAGAAGAGATTGATTTTTTACATGTGAAAGTGAGTAAAAATGGCCTGTCATCTGTTTCCACTACTATATATAGGAAGGACATTAGGAGGAATAACATACTCCACAACAGCAGTATGCATCCCAATCACACAAAATTTAATGTTTTAAAAGGGCAGATTTATCGCATGATGCATCTCCATAGTGATGACACACAGCTAACTCTTGCACTAACCAAATTGAAAGAGGAATTTATTGAGAGGGGATATAAGCCCACTGCCATTGACTCTCAGATTACTGCAGCTTGGGTGGAGAAAAATAGAAGATGTAGACCTTATTTTTAGAATGTTCCTCCAAATGCCCAAACAAATGTTGGTAGAGCTGTTGATTCTCCATCTAATATTATCACCAGTAGTACTGTAGGGGTTAGGATGCCACTAACTTTTGCTAGCAATGTGTGCATGGTATGTGATGTTATTAAGAACTATTGGGATATTCTCTTGACTGATCCTGGACTCAAATATGTTATAGTTCGCCAACCCAGTTTTACTTACAGGAATAACAAATCTCTTAAGAACCAGTTATGTTACAAATCCAAGGGTAGACAGAATACTGTACAATCTGATAGAATGGGTACATACCCATGCAGGAGATGTATGGCTTGTGTGTGTATATATGGGGGGGGGGGGCACTTTTGTACATCCACAATTAGGCTTTGAGATTAGCACCACTTTATATGCTGATTGTCATACCAAGCACGTTGTATATTTTTGTTTCTGTACTATCTGTTTTTTATTCTATATAGGCAAAACAAATAGAGCCTTCAAGGAGAGAATGTTAGAACACCTAAGAGACATTAGGAATGCTAAGGAAACAAGTGCATTGGCCATGCATGTTGTGAAAGAAGGCACTGCACATAAGTTTAAATTTTTTGTTCTAGAAGTCATACATGATAGTATTAGAGGTGGTGACATCAATAATAAGACAGAATCAGTGGAACAGAAGTGGATTATATGTTATCAAGCTGACAAACCACCAGGTCTCAATTGTAAGGTGTCTCTGAAGCCATTTTTAAAAGCTAGAGCACTGAAACACTGACCAAGTAGTACCAGGCTTATGTCCTTGGTTTCTTATCTTATTTTATATGTCCGCAAGATTGACCAGTTTTATATACATATTTTTAGACAGATTTTATTATATGTATATATATATATATATATATATATATATATATATATATATATATATATATATATATATATATATATTAGTATATTTAAATGTTGATACATTTTAGAATTTATATTTATGTTTATGTGATAGACCAGAGTCAGTTTTAATTATGTACTTAGCAATTTTTGAGCTACAATGTATGTTTTATAGTGTTGCTGATTTACACACTGATGTTAGTTTCTTCACTGCTTAGACAAGGCAATGAATGTGTTAAGTTGGTTCAGTGATTAGTGTGCCTCATTGGCTGCTAGATTGTTTAAAGATGTGACTTGTGTTTTAACATTTTGGTCTGAGGAAGCGGATGTAATCCGTGAAAGCGCTTACCTTGTTGTGTTGCTATTAAAGAGTGCTGTGTTGGAACCGGTTTGCCTTTTTCTTCACTGTTATCAAAGATAGCTCATTCTTTTCATTTCATACACATATGATGTCAAACTAGGAAAATCAATGTCCAGCAAAAATGCTCTTATTTTTAAAATACACTTAATACATTCGCAATCTTGTTAATAAGTAATGGTGTGAAAATAAATTACCACAAAACCACATTTATGTTCTTCAGTCATACATTAGTTATATTAAATTACCATATGGACTCCAATATGAATGACTGAAAAGAAAGTTATACAGTTCAAAAGTAAACTGAGCTTTTCAAGATCATATCAGCACTATATGTAAAAAGAGCTGTAGAACAAGCAAGAAGTCCAAAACTGGTGCAAGATCTCAAACAACACTTTAGTTATTTATAAATCAGAGTATGTAAGTTCAGTTTGGGCCACTGCCTTGAGCCAATGTATCAAGAGATCTACAACTAGAACACATACTGTTGGTGTGGGGGTTAAATTGCCAGTAAATAATTTAAAAGCTAGAATTACTGGAAGAAAGGCGAGATTGGGTAAATGTCTTTAAAAGTGGGCAGCCAGATGTAACAAACCTAACTGAACAAAGAGTGTTTCAAAATGATGCATTAATGTGCAAGAACAATTACTTACAGCACTGACTATGTTCAATTATTTATTCATTTGTTGACATTTGATTACCAGGGAAGTCTGACTGAGTAGAGCCCATTTTCAGTGGAGGCCTGGGGAGAAAAGCTCTGAAGTATTACAAAACACTTTAAGAACAAAGCAACGATTTTACAATCTATAAAAATAATACAAAAAAAAACAACTACTGTTTAAATAATTATACAAAATTAGACATAATATGAAAACATTGGTTTAGAACAGATACAAGTTATAAGACAATGATTTAATATTTAGAGAAATGTTAGCCAGTTTATAGAGAAATTAAAGGTAAATTAGTATAATACAAACAGGAATTTCAATATGAAGTGAGAGAAAGGCAAACTTATGGTATATTTCTAGAGAAAGCTGGGGAGAGAAATTGATAGATGTAAGGAAGTGAGTGAAGAAGAGAGAGTAAGGAAATGTAAAGTATGAACAGGTATTTGTTCACATTTAAGGATATAATTTATCCTGGTGTTGAGCATGAAGAGAGACAGTTTTTGGCTAAGAAGTCTTTCAGAATAGTTTTGAAGGATAGGAGAGAGGGTATTGACCTGATGGATACAGGTAGGGAGTTCCAGGACTTAGCAACATGGTACAAGTGCAGATGCGATAGGTTTGTGGACAGACAGGAGTTTTTGGTCACTGGATCATAATGACCTACTGGGAACATAGTTGTGTAGAATGTTATTTAGTGCTGGACAAGCAGATGGCTGCTGGATAATTTTATAGGTGGTAAGAAGATGTGTATCTGCTAGTTGATGGGGTAGTTCTAGCCAATATAGGCTTTTTACTGTTATATATTGGCAGGTTCTGAAAGGGGTATTTACTGCAAATTTAGCAACTTTGTTATACCATTCTTCAAGTTCTGAATTTTGTATTACATGAAGTTTAGTAGGGATGGGGGCAGCATAAAGAAGTGTGCAGAAGAGATAAGCAGTGGCAAGTGTAGTTTTAGTTGTGCTGGTGAGACAGTTTTTGGCTTAAAGCAACCCTAGTTTTTGATAAGTTTTTCTTATGCAATTTCGTATATACAGGTCAAATTTAAGATTATCGTGCTTTATCATCCTTAATAATTTGCTGTGAGAAGTGACTATAGTGGTTGTGTTATCAAGACACTGTTATAACTTGTTGATACTTGTGAACCTCTGCTATCTCTGAAAAAACAAAAAAAAAAACAAAAAAATCTTGCTTTTTTCCCACTTTTCTGAGATTTAAAAAAGTTCAGTTACAGGCTTGCTGTTCTTGAACTGTTTGTAAGTTTCTGTGAGGCCATTTTTTGCTTGGGCTAAAGGAAAGTCTCTCTGTTGATCAGTGGCAGTGAAAAACATTGAGCAGCCTGCCTGCCCCTGTGGGAGTGGTTACTGACTTGAAACTGTAGTTTTATTGGCCATTTTGGGTCAATTCCAAAACTCCTTCATCTTCCTCTCTTAAAACCCTCTTTTGCACGGTTTTGCGCATTTTTGTGCATAGTGCAACAACGGAAACTATTCCTGGCTCCACAAAGTCTGCTCTTCACTTTTTCCCTTAGAACTGCTCTATCTCTCAATTTAAACACCATATTCTCATTATAAGGCCCTTCACTGGTCCAATTAAGTAATCCTACAAGTTAGCACTATTAAACCATAAGCACTACTTACTCTTATACTCTCTACGATTACCCTGTCCTCTATTGGTCCATCTTAAATTCAGTTTCCCTATTACTCTAGCATGTCCAAAGGTCAGTCGATGGTTTCCTCTCCAGTCCAGCTGGTGAATCTGGGAATTTTGTGGCAATGTTACAACTGTCTCATGTACACGGACAACCCTCTCCTCCTCCAAACAGGTTCAAATATATGTGAGAGATGCAACTATTTAGCCAAACTGGAGGCTGAGCTCTCTCATCTCAAAACTGGTGTAACCAGTCAGGAGAAGAAGGTAACCTCACACAACACAATTCCAGTATCACATAGTCCCACCACATCAGCGAACCAAACACATAAATACACAAAAACATACTCGGAGGCTCTAAATAAAAATCTACCTAAGCAACAGAGACCTCCAAAGCAGACATTCAAGCAAACGCTACCTCAAAACAAAACACACACAACACATAACCCACAAAGTCAGTGTGCTAAGCAGCCACAGCCCTTAAGGCTGAATAACACACCTGATACTCTTGTTATAGGTGACTCTATTGTCAGACACACTGACATCCCGCTCACCAGGCTGAATAAAGAGAAGGTCACGGTGAGCTGCCTGTTGGGTGCTAGGATCTGACACATAACGCAAGCACTCAGGTCACTCCAAAGCAAATACAAATATGACTCAGTCATTGTACATGCTGGTGTGAATGACCTGAGATACCTCCCTGGACTACATGAAAAGAGACATAGAGGTGCTCTCTGATCATGTAGCCCAGGCTGGTATGACCCTGACCTTGAGCAGCATCTTACCCTCACCTAGAATGATGCCACAGTACAAAGACAAAATGATCGATTTTAACAATTGGCTAAAATGTTGGTGTCATTCAAAGGGGATCCAGTGTCTGTCAGCCTGGGATGACATGCTCGACAAGCCACGTTGCTTTGCTAGGGACGGCTTGCACCTGTCACCACTGGGCTTTTGGATATTGGCAAAGGCTCTTGCCACCCCATAGTGCCTTTTTAGGCAAGGCTCAAAAGTCAAACCCACCCCCATAGACAGCACAAGGAACAAGAAACTAAGGGTAATGCTGCTAAACACCAGAAGTCTTAACCTCAATATGCACACTCAAGCTCTCCTCAGTATGGAGAACATCGATATCTGTGCAGTGACAGAAACCTGGTTCAAGGCTCCAGAGAGCACCCCAGCACTACCAGGCTATACCTCATATCATGCTTTTCGCCCCAAAACCCGGACCGAACCACAAAAGGAGGGAGTTTCCATATTTATCAAGGATATCCACACCTCCAGGTTAGTGGCATTGCACGAAGTATCAGAGACCATCCATGTGCAACTAACAGTGGGCAAGACTGCTTTTCAGTTTATAGCATCCTACAGACCACCCTCTCAAAGTCAGGAATCCCACTCGGCTTTCCTGAAAACATTGGAGAACATGAAGATCTCTCCGAACACCATTATATCGGGCGACTTCAACTACCCAAACATTGACTGGGAGCACTACTCAAGCCCCAGCACCTTAGCCCAAAGATTCCTGGAAATTATAAACTCAAATGCTATGGAACAACTAGTCACCACTCCCACAAGAGGGGACAACATACTAAACCTGATCATTACCAACATTGGGACTCTATGCTCCACACCAAAAGTATATCCCTCATTGGTAAGATCAGACCATAAATTAATTTCACTGGATGTCCACATCCCGACCCCACCCCAGCCCAGAAAACCACAGTGAAAAACTTCTCAAAAGCGAACTTCTCACTTCTCAAAACCGAAGTGGAATCCTTCAAGGCCCCAGGGCCAGTGGAAACTATGGCCCAAACTGCAGAATCCTATATAAATGCATTCTATGGACATCTCCAGGAATGCATGGATCATGCTATCCCAAACAAAACCAAGACCCAGTCATCCAAAGGCAGGCGTCCAGTCTGGTGGACCCCTGCCATAAATAAACTGTACAACAGAAGGAGGAAGCTACTACATTATAGAGCAAAATCCCTAATAGGGAAGGCATCTCTGATCAGTACAAGCAAAAAATTATGATCCCTCATAAAATCCTCCAAGGCCAGCTTCAAGAGAAATATTGCACAGGATACCAAAGACAATCATAAGGCTTTTTTCAGTTATGTTAGAAACCTGGGATGCAACTCCCAGACTTGTTCTGAGTTGATTCTAAACGACAAAAAATACACTGAACCCACAGACATCACCAATATCCTGGCAGACAGGTTCAGTGCAAACTCCCCCCCCCCAAAAGAGCAAGTATCTATCCCGGCAGAGGGCTGCCTCCCAAACATCTCAGATGCTCAGGTGAAGGCTGCCTTCTCCAAAGCAAAAACACTGCTTCCATGGGACCAGATGGCGCCCCAGGTTGCGCCCTACATGAACTACAAGAGGAACTAATCCCTCAAATAAAACAGCTATACAATCTCAGCCTCACTACAGGATATGTGCCCACAGAATGGTGTACAGCAACAGTGGTCCCACTCCACAAAGGTGGAGCCTCTACGGTCCCTGGAAACTATCGCCCCATAAGCCTGACTAGCTTAGTCTGCAAGGCTATGGAGAGGATCATCATGGAGCTCATAAACAAAGACATTGGGGACCTACAGACACTAGATCCTACCCAGTTCGGCTTTGTCAAGGGCAGATCCTGCCTTTTGAACCTGGTTGACTTCTTTGAAACAGTCACCAAAGCCATAGATGAAGGGAAGGTAGTCCACACAGCCTATCTGGACCTTGCAAAGGCATTTGACACAATACCCCACTCAGGCATCATAGATAAGCTATCCAGCTTAAATATAAACCCCTATGTCACAAGATGGGTCGCAAACTGGCTCAAAGACAGAACCCACAGAGTGAGAGTTGCTGGAGCCATGTCAGACTCGAAACTGGTCACAAGTGGCGTCCCACAGGGTTCTGTCCTGGGACCACTCTTGTTCAGTATATACTTTTCCGAGGTACAGGCAAACATGGGAGGACTATGGCTCACCAAGTTCGCAGATGACTGCAAACTGGGTGCCATAATCAACTCTCCAGCTGACACAAACATCCTTCAAAAAGGTCTCACAGAGATAGATAACTGGTGCCAGTGCCATGGTTTAAAGCTAAATGCCAAAAAATGTATAGTCATACCCTTTGGCAAAAACAATGTGCCCACAAATTACCACATAGGCAGAAACCCATTAAGTACAGAGAAAGTTATTAGGGACCTGGGGACCCAAGTTGATAGCAATCTCTCCTTTGAAACCACATTGCCAAAGTGGTTAGAAAGACCTTCTACATAGCCCACCTCATCACGAAGGGTTTCACATCTAGATCAAGAGAGGTAATCGTGCCCCTTTATTCATCCCTCATCAGGCCCATCATAAAATACAATGCCCCTTTTGGGATGTATCTTACCCGACACCTGCAGCAATTAGAAAAACCCCAAAAGTATCTCACCAAGAGGATCAAGGGTCTCAAACAGATGCCATATGCTGCTTGGTTAAAAAAACTCCAGCTCTACTCAGTTGCATACCGCCTACTTCAAGGCGATCTATGCCTGACATACAAAGCTATGTCAAATCCAGAATTAATGGACATGCTCCACCTCAGTAAATCTAAATCCCTTAGAGCCACATGCTCGAGGGACTTGAACCTCAGCACAGAAATAAATAGAACTTGCTGGAGGGACAGGTTCATAACCCAGAGGCTCCCTTCACTCTGGAATAGAATTCCAGTTCATGTGAGGCAGAGCACCTCACTGAATCTCTTCAAGAACAATCTCGATAAGTGGATGGGGGATCATAGGTTTGTCCCAGGGATTACTCCCGTGTCACTATTAGACAGAGGCACAGTAAACTAAACCTTAAAAAGGGCACAGTATACTCAAATCAAGGGGTGGCGTAAGCCATACAGAATCAGGCTAGGCTTATAATTGCCCCAGGGCAGATAGCCTAGTATGAACCTATGAACCTATAAGAGAGAGGACTTTAATTTTGTTTTTTCATAAGAGAGGGATTTGAGGAAAATAGTTGTTTTTTTTTTTAGGGTTGAACATGAGTTGTGAGTTACACAGCCATGTTTCAGTGGCTGCTAAAGCTTCCTGAGTATTTTTTTTTTTTGAGGTGTGCTATGTTGTCAGATGTGCAAATAAGTGTGGAGCCATCAGTATACTACACTAGGGATGCCTGTTGTGTGGATGTATGGAGAGTGCTGGTGAGAATGTTAATGTGGAGAAGACCAAAGATCGAGCCTTGTGGTACACTGGTGGTGACTGGAAGGTATGGAGAGAAGCTGGAGAGACATTTTAATGACTGATACTTATTGAATAGGTAACTTTAAAACCATAGCATGGAGGGCTGAGAGAGACCTGATGAAGACATTTGAAGGAGAAGTTTGCTGTGACAAACTGTGTCAAAGGCTTTAGTCTTGAAATCAGGAGGAAACTAGTTTGCTGTTATCTCTAACTTTATTGACCATATCTATATAGGTTAGAAGTGCAGTGTTGGTACTATGGGAAGGATGGAATCCATGTTGTGTGGGGATAGGAGTTCTTCCTGCAAGAGATAGTTTAGCAAATGTTTTGAATACATTTTTCAAGTAATTTGGAGAGAAGAGGATAGTATTGCTATATGTATAAAGTTAGTAATGCATGAATTTCCTCCTTTTTGAAGAGAGATAATGTGTGACTTTTTTAAGAGGGAGGGAATGGGGGATTCCAGGTTTGATGTATTTATAAGGACTGAGGCAGAAAAACCAAAGCTATAGGCTGCCATTTTAAGGCACTCACTTGGAAGGTCATCGGCTGAAGTAGAGCATAGTCTGAGTTTGTTTAAGGGTACTTTTATATACGATGTGGGCACATGATTGTTGGTGAAAGTGGATGTGGTAATAAATGGCTATTTGGCATGGTCAGGATTAGATGTTGGGGAGTCCTTAATTAGAGACATTATAATATTGCTGATATAAGGGTTGAACTGAATTGTTATTAAGTGTTAATAAGTGATGAGAGAAGTTAGGGTTGACCTTTTGACTGGGATGCAAGATTTCTTTAATGGCTGTCCAGAATTTTTTAGGACTGTGTTTACTATTATTCTAACAGCTATTATAGTATAGTTTTTGTCTTCATTGGTTTGCTTTTAAGCATGATTGCAAAGCATTCTGAAGTTTTCAAGATATTGTGGTGTTTTATATTTTTGCCATTCTTTTCATGATTTTTCTCTATCTCACATTACCATTCTACTCTTTTTGGATAGCCAAATTGGATTATTTGTTGTTAGCCTCTTCCTTCTCAGAGGTGCAAGGCTATTTAAGATATTCAGAAAGTTATATTGAATTCATTTACAGCATCATTACAAGGGAGGAATTTTAGGAGGTTCAAGTTAATAGATGAGAATGTAGTAATGAACATTTCTGGGTTAAACCTAGAAAGGTTGTGTGTTTTATAATCATGCTATTTAAGGTGATGTGTAAGATGTCATTTTTTTTTATTTCTCCACATCTTTTGGGATTCTAAGACCATGACGGGAATGTACCTCATTCCTAAGTCAAAGTATGATTAAAATTCATGAAATTAGTATGGTTTCAATCTTTGATTTTAGCCAGAAGTCCTCTTCACAGCACCTACAATGTGCCAGGAATTGACTCCTGTAATTCATGTGGAGTTACATGTATCAGTAACATATCTAAGTGCAACTATAAATTATTTTTTATAACACTCATTGCTCCTACTACTACTGGAAATGTCTGAGTATCCTTCTTCCACATTACCCTCATTTCTGCCTGCAAATCCTGGTATTTTATGACTTTGTGTGTCTCTGTACGTAAGACAGTGTAGTCATTACGTGTAGCAATTTCAATGATCAATGTTACTTTTGTCTTCTTTTTATGGACTACAAAATCTGGTTTTCTTGCATCTACTTTTTGAACTGTGCTATGTGGCTCATGCTTTCAATGTTTCACAGCTACTTCGATATTATAATATAATAATAGTATAATGTTTCTGCAATCCCCAATGCAACAAGTCTTGCCGCATTATTATGCCTTTCAGTATACAGTCCTTCTGCCATTAGTATATCACAACCAGCAACAAGACGTGTGAATGCTTCCATTTCTGTTTTATAAAACCTACATTTGTCTGTTTCTCTCACATGTTCAATGGACTTTGAAAACCAGCTTGTACCTAGTCCACTGTCTTGGACCACCAATATTAACCTTTCATCTTTTGGTTTAAATTCCCACTTGACACCGATAAGCTTCTGCTAAACTAAGCAGGGAAGTTATCTTAGACTTAGTCTCCTTATGTTTTAAAACTTTCACTAAATTTGCTTCTTGTGAGGTCAGCAGATATGTATGCAGTCCTGCAACTGCAGATTTACACATGTAATCAATTTTGAGGAGGCCCATACCACCTTCAGAACAGGGAATATATAGTCTTGGTATGCATCAGTTTTTATAAATCATTTGGTAAGCATAAAGCATCCTTCTTATTTTCCTGTCCATCTGATCCAACACCTTTTGGGGCCAGTCAGTCACTCCAGATCTAAAAGTTAGGACAGGATGATTGGTTTACAGCTTGTACTTGGTTCCTAGAAGTCAGCGCTGTTTTCAGTATTAATTTTAGTCTTCTAAAATATTCCTTACTAATTTTTATTCACATTTGTTCATGTTTTATTGTTGATCTTTCATCAATTCCCAAATAGTTATACACTTCCTCTTGCTCAAGTTCTTTATATCACATTCCTGTCTCAGGCTGATTTTCTTTGGTGCTGTAGCTTTCCTGCTTTAAAGGTTGCTTTTGTGCATTTATCAAGACCAAATGACATTCTTATATCATCTGAAAAAGTTTTGATCACTTGCGCTTGTGCTTTCAGTTAAGCATCTGATGAACTATATAGTTTTAAATCATCCACAAAAAGAACATGAGAAGTCTTTACACTTTGTTGTTTTCTGGGAGCCAAATTGTAGCCATGACCTAATCTGTTCTGTAGGCAGCTTAATGGGTTAAGGCCAAGACAAAAGAGCAGCAGTGACAAAGAATCACACTTCCTCTTCCTCTTTGAATTTCTCTTTGAATTTTTATCCCTGGAATAATAAATTGTCATTTATTATTGCTTATCTACCAAGTAGTTTGCAACTGTTGGTCACTGTAATGCACAGTTTATACATCATCAGAAGGCAAGTTACTGGTCTATAGTTTTTGTTTTTCCTGTTGTTAACCAGGTTGGTGTCTGTTCAGGGTGCACATATAAATAGTTCTTACACATGGCTAAATCTTCATGTAAAGATGTTAATAGTTTTAGCCAGAAGTTAGGTACTGCATCTGGTCCTTGAGTTTTCCAATTAGGAGCATTTCTTAACTTTGTTTCAATCTCTCTGGCCGTTACTTCATCCCATTTTATATCCTGTACATTTGAACTTCTTATTCTTTCTTTTACTACTTCTGTCCATTCATCCTCTTTGTTATGTTCGACAGGATCTTCATATATATTTTTCCAAAATGTATATAGTTCTTTTTTTTTGGTGATGTTTCAGTTCCTTTTGCCTTGTTTCCCAATTCTCTATAAAACCTTTTTTGGATCATCAGTAAATTGCTTGTTTTGCACTTTTCCTTTACGTTTATCTGCATATCTTCTAAGCTACTCTGCCTGTGCTATTTATAGCCTGTTATTTGCGATATTGCACAATAGATCCTGATCTGTACTGATATTGCACATTGCTTTTATCACATCTTTCTTTCAGAGTATTTTTTTTATCTGTTCCCTCTCTTCTAACAGTGACACTTCTTGTCTTAATTGCTTTATAGTTTTCTTTATTTGATACTTCCATGATGGCATTATTAATTTTGCTGCATAGTAATATATCCTATTTACTGCTGTTATATTGCATGAATCTCTATGAACAGTCCTAATTACTATGAGCATTTGTTTTATCAAACTTCTAACTTTGGGGTTTTATTGACTTTCTGTAGGCTATTTCTTTCATTGATCTTAATATGTCTGTCCATCTCTATTACATCAAACAACTTTTCTCTTAGATTGGTTTCTTCTAAACTGAGGGCACATTCTTTCTTCTCCAATTCCTGTGAGCATTCTACAGAAAGTTCCAGAGCACCTTCCTGTGCCACATTCTGTTCAGTTTCATCCTGTGCCACCCATTGCTCTTTCATATGGGAACTCACTGGCCTATCACTCAGCAACATTGACTGCATCAGAGTTGCTACAGTTTCCTTCTACTTCACTTGCTGTGCAACTCCAACTGAACTTTTGTACTGGTTTCCAATGGAAGCCTTCAAAGTATTTTTAAATGGCAACTGATCAGATGTTTTCTGCTCCACTTGTTTCTCCTTAATTTTGGGGATCCAAGATGTTTTCTGCTGTACTTGTTTCTCTTTAATTTTGGGGATCCATTGCTCTATCCTGCTGTGATATTAACAGAGTTAGATTTTCTACGCTAAATCCTTCACTTCACAAGTAGTCCATAACCTAAGTTTCTATTTCTTTAATTTCTCCATTACTAATAATCTTTTCTACTCTTTGTTTTCCTTTTTTTGTATTGTAAGATTTTCCATATCCAGATGGCTTTGCCTGTATTTCCCTTCAAATATATTTGGTGCTGCTCTTTTTGTGTTGATTAGTTCTGCTTTCTCCTTTGCATAAATATTGCTTATTTTATATTAAATATTCTTTTCTTTCCCATGTCCATATTTCTTCCTCAGACATCTCCTGCTCCTCCTATTTCCCCTTACTTGGAGACTCATTGTCCCATCATGCTGTGATATAACCTGTGTTAGAATTTCTACATTAAATCCTTTACTTCGCAGGTATTCCATAACTTCAGCTTCTAATTTTTTTACTTCTACTTTACTAATCTTCTTTTCTGTGTTCCCTCTCTCTGATCTTATTTTTTGTATTGTGAAATTTTCCATATCTGGATGCTGTTGCCTGTATTTCTCTTTGGATATGTTTGAGGCTGCTTTTTGTGTTGATTAATTTGGCTTTCTCCTTTGCATAAATACTGTACCATATCAGACCTCTCTTTCTTTCCCACATCCATATTTCTTTTTTATACCTTTAAAAATCTCTAGATTTTGTTGTTTATATTTTCCCACTTCCTCAGCTGCTTTGTTTTCCAAATTACCCAAGATATCTTAGTCTATATAATGTTTTTCGTAAATCTGTTGTATTAATGAACACACATTTTCATTTGAAGCTTCTGACAGTTTTTTTTTCTTGTGCAAGTATTTTTCTTTCCTATAATTTCTCTCTTAATTTTTTTTTATATCTTCTGTCTTGAAATTCTGGGCTTCTTGCATAATAATATCATCAACTGCCCACTCTGTCACCTTTACGGCTCTTTTTTGACCTACCAGTTTTTGTGATTTTTGTGGCCTACTACTTCCTTCTACAACAGTGGGGCCATCCTCTCTCTGAGCCTAGCCTTGCCCTATTGTAGGAAGGTTTCCATGTGTTATGGATTCTGCACTGTCATTTTTTCCAGTCCTGGCACCAGTGTGCCTATCAGGATTGAACATGTTTTATCCTGGGTCTGGTGCACCCAGCTATCGTTTTTATTTTTCTAACTTACTTCTGTTCATGATTTATGCTATATAAAATATAGGCTATATATCAGTATTGTCTTAGTGTGGTTTTGTGAACAACAAGGTCCACTTCATGAAGGTACTCACCGAGACTTGAGAATGAATTCAGTTCCAGCAATGCTACTTTACTTTGCTTGCTGATTTATCATCTCTCAATTTGGACCCCAGAATGAACATTTCTGGGTTAAACTTGGAAAGGTTATATGCTGTTTTATAAACATGCTGTTTAAGATGATCTGTGATATGTCTAGTTGTGTAGATTAACAGATGATCTCTGAGACAGTCAAAAATTGCACCTGTGGTAATGTATTTGCTAGTGTCTTATACTATGAGCCAATCTAATAGGGAATTTGATGTCTTGCTATAACATTTAGGGCTATTAATTACTTGTGTGAAACCAACTAATTTCATGCTAGATATAGAGGAATTAGAGTTAATGTTCACCCAATTGACATCACCTAGTAATATGTCTTCTTATGGAATTGTTATGGATATCCAATAGGGGATATCTTCCAGTATAGCTGTATTGTTACCAGGAGGGATGCAATGAATAGTAATACATGTTTATAATTGTTTAATTTCAGGAAAGTAATAAGAAACTCTGTTGAATTGAATTTTAGTATTGGTTTGTTGTAAGGGGAAATATTGCAGCTGCTTGGAAGTATTAAAACAATACTACCACCTTTTCTCTTTATAGTTTATTACGCATGATATTATAGTTAGGAAGTATAATTTTGGAGTCATTTATGCAAGGTTTAAGCCAAGTATCTGTTACAGCAAGAATATCAGGCTTATGTTGGGTTATCCAGGCATGTAGTTCAGCAACTTTATTTCTTAAGTTTCTAACATCTTACTAATACACCACCAGCAAGAAAATGTTTTGGTAATGCTACTATTTTCCCTTGCTAGAAATTTACTTACAAAAATAAATCGAAACACTTATGATATGATCTGAAACAGATGTATCACCGTATATAATAACTTTTCTTATTTTAAGACTTTAAAGCTCTTATTTATAATTTCATGGATATGTTCCCTTCTTGCAATAAATAGTTGTATTCATCTTTTTTTTCACGGAAATATAAAGTGATACCCTGCTGGCAAATAACATAGCTAAGAATAGGTATATAAAATTTTCAGCATAAACAATTTCAGTGAATAGTTGCATTCTAGTGCTTTTTAAAAATGCTCTGCTATTAAAACAGGAGCTCTAGAAAAGTAAGTTAAACCATAATATGCTGAAAAAAAAATTATTGAAACTTGCATGTGTTTAGCTTGCCTTTACTGATGAAGAAGACACACTATTCACATCAAGCATGCAAAATAACATATTTTCTTCTTTACTTGTACTGGAAAGCTAAACATCTCATCTTTACTCAAACTTGGAAGCTAAAAAAAATTGGTTCTTTATACTGAGCATCATACCCACCATTTGCCATTATGGCTCTATTGGGCTTCCCCTAACACCCATATTAATAAAACCAACCTTAAAAAGGAGCAGAAAAATAAACTATACTCATGTCTATACATTTATTTCAGATTGTCATAAAGTAAGACAAAGATTACTATAATATACTTACTTCTATCTGCATTACGCCAAAAACAGACAGTCAGAGGAACCATTTCACATACAGATACTAAACATAATCTTCTTCTTTCAGCTTTTTCTGGTTATATTTATTCTAATATTTAATATTTAAAATAAAACTCAGGGATAATGCATTTTCTAAGAATTACTAATGTCCACCAGGGTAGGTGTTATGCAAGCAATAATACCCAACAGGGTGTGTGTTATTGTGGAAATAAAGCATGCCCAGGTATGTTCTGAGGCCTGACGTTGCAGGCAGAGGGCATCTACACCCCTAGAAGAGCATTATTTCCACAATAATACCACCCTGAAGGGCATTATTGCATTTTGAGAGTGTGCTAGCAGTTAAATTCTTTTGTAATTTGTTTATTATTATATTATTATTATAATTATCATACATATTTTTATGTAAAATAGTTCTTCAGCCTAATGTCTCAAACTTGATGCAATATAAGTAATTGTTGTTGGAGGGAGTGTTTTATATAATAAATATGTTATGTAAGTACTTAATGTTTAAAGACACACACACACACACACACACACTCACACACACACACACACACACACACACACACACACACACACACACACACACACACACACACATATGCATGCACACAAAGATTCAGAAGCATATACAGACATACTCATATACACATTGAACCATGTACATTCAGAAATACAAACAGACATAAAAGAATGTTCATTCTCTAATCAGAGTGCCGATGTACAGACCATCTCTATTCACTAAAGGAAAATAATGGACATTCTAGCTGTGAAGAAGACTTGGTAGCACAAAACATTGTTGGGAGATCAGCTATTTTCCTCTAACACCCATCATGTAGGGCATTACCACTGGATTAAAGGCACCACTGATGCCTTGCTGTTTGAATGCCACTGTACACAAAGAGTAGAATAAAATGTTTACATCATTAAGGACACTAAGCAGGAATGAGGTACACAATTCATATCATAGAGACTATTTTTGAGACGTGGAACAGTCTGCCATGTGGACTCAAAGTGAAGAAACAGTAACAAAGAGAAATGTTCATTTGGGGCATAAATGTTTCTCTTAAACTGAAGGCCAGGCAATCATGTTCAACGTTTTGTGTCATCCACAACTTAATAAAATTTGATTTAGATATAAAGAATATGACTGGTTGCTGACTCTAAGCTTGTTATGTCTGAAACAGGACTGTAAGGGACAGTGCCATTCCATATGTTCAGAGGCATGCCTGCTATGTGTTAGCAAGAGCCTGGAACAGAGCATGTAGAAGACAAGGTAGTAGCAAGATGTTTGATCCAGGAAATGGACTGCTGTTAAAAGAATATTGTACGAGGTACACATTCAGTTATGTGCCAATCAACCTTGCAAAACATTCAGTTAGCTCTGCTGCCCAACATACATAGTGAAGGCCTCCACCATACCTTCAGGAAGTATATTAATTTACTCATCTAGCTCAATACAGCAATATAACTGGCAGAACAATGCCAAAGAGATAATCTGTGCTAAACAAAATGAGATTTAAAAAGAAAAAAAAATGATTTTCTGCTTGAATCCCATGGGGGAGAAACTGTGACATATCACACTAGCTATTGTTCTAAAATGACACAACCATTATGATGTCATTTCCCTCTAAAGAAATTATTTATTTTTCAATTACTTGTCTTCCCATGTTAAGCAATGGCTCTAAATATTGGTTAGTCACATATTTTTTTGCTGTATCTGTAAATCATACAAGAAAATAAATAGCCAAAGAAGATATAACAGTGCAATGAATCCAGATTATGAAAACATGGTACAAATGTAAGTTAAGTAATGCAAGTGCAGGAATCCATGAAAGTCTGTTTTAAATAACATGTTTTATGTTGTGCCTCTTATTAAGTGAAATTATACATTGCAGACCATTATCAGTTCTGACCCATTCTAGTAATTTGCATTATCTGTATCTGTGTATATCTACATAATCTCTCTCTTTCCCTCTGTCCCTATGTATATATATATATATATATATATATATATATATATATATATATATATATGTGATGCCCATGCCCTGGCCCAGCAATCAAGGAGCCTCAATCCTCACCACTAACACCAGTGAGGGGTGTCTCAGTAGGAGGAAAGGATAACAAATACACACAGTAAAGTGCAATTTCCCTTAAGAGCACACAGAGATCACAGTCAGTCTGAGACTGGTCGCTCCCTTGCTCTCCATGTCCCCAATAAGACTCCCCACTGGCACAGCTATAGGGTCCAGATCTCAGCCAGCTGGGCAAGCTAAAATCTCCAGCACCCTCTCTGTCCAACCAGTGCTTTGGGTCCCTGCCCAAGTAGCTGACACACACATACTTTTAGATATAAGCATTTATACAACCACACAGACACTCCTGGGGAAGGCTGGCAGAGGTTCTCCAGCTGTGCCCCTTTTATCCAGACTATACAATAGAAATCACTGCCACCACCAAGCTAATATTTATCAGCTACTCAAAGGCCCTTAAAAGGGTGTCCAATTATTACTGTGTAATATTATTATCCAATTGGTAGTATAACTAAACAGTCAAGGCTTATTAGAGTGACTTGGTACAGTAATCACTATAAATATGCAATGTACTCTAGAGCTTAAATTATCTCTACACAAAACAGCCACAGTTGAAAGGTTTAAAAATATTTAATAATAAATACTAAAAATACAAGACAATACTTCTTACTACACAGTGCTAGTCAAAAGTTCAGAGATCACAGAGAAATACTTAAAATAATTCAGTAGTACAGTTCTGACATCACAGAAAACACACTTAGTCTAATATTCCTAGTTTCTAGCTATTTCTAAGAGAAAACACAAATCTAAGATAACTTACATAAGAGCAAGACAGTGCTGATGAGTTGGATGGTCAAGCCAAAAAATGCTTAATGCTCTCTGATTCTCTCTGTTTTTAAAATCACATTCCTGGTTCACATTGCATCATTCTTCACAATCCCCTGGGTTCCCAGGCTAACAGAAACTACATTTACATTCTTAACATCTCCTTGTGTTATCTTGCAGCTGGTCAAGAAGCAGAGCAATAAAAATACATTTGCATGTTTAAATCTAGTAATGTAACTCTTGGTTAAAACAATAGGAAGAATGTCTTCATCTAGACCGACTGGAGCCAACTTTAGATCAAAGGGTCACAACATGTTTTACATGGTCAGCAGAGAGCACTGTTGTTGCATTTTTTTCAGTTCCACATCTAAGAGCAGTTTTTTTTTCATTTAAGACAACAAGCCTGTGGCTTACATTAATATTTACAAATGCTAGAATTATCTATAAAACTTTATCTGGCTAGGCTGGCAGCCTTCACACTTCTCCCCCTCCCTTATTTCAAGTGACCCTTGAGAAACACTGCTTCAGAGGGTTAGTTCTATCTGAATATCCCTTACCCCATTCCCTGTCTTGAGAGCCCATCTGCATTGGCATTGCTAATCCCACTGCAGTGCTGCACTGACATATCATATGCTTGCAACTCTAGGCTCCATCTTAGCAACTTGGCATTTTGCTGGCTGGCTCTGTTTAACCATGTTAGGGGGCTGTGACCTGTCATAACAGTGAATTTCCTTCCATAAAAATAAGGTTGAAGTTTCTGCAATGCCCACACTATATCTAGACATTACTTTTCTACAGCTGCATAGCATTCCTCCCTGGGTTGGAGCCTATGACTGAGATAAACCACTGGGTGCTCTTCTCCCTCTGAAGAAATCTGGCTAAGTACAGCCCCCACCCCATGGTTTGAAGCATCCACCTGCACACCAAATTCTTTGCTGTAATCTGGACTGGCTAACACAGGGTGTCCTCCCAAAGCCTCTTTAAGTTTCTGGAATGCCTGCTCACATGCTGGGGTCCACACTACCTTATCTGGCCTGTTCTTCCTTGTCAGGTCTGTGAGGGGAGCAGCTATGATACTATAACTGGGGTCGAATTTTTGGTAGTACCCTGCTGTCCCTAAAAATGCCCTCACCTGCTTTTTAGTAACAGGTGCAGGCCATTCCTGCATGGCTTTCACTTTGGCAGGTTCTGGCCTTATCTTACCACTCCCCACTCTATGCCCTAGGTAGGAGACCTTTGCCATACCCATCTGACATTTGCTGGCTTAATGGTCAACCCTGCCCTCTGTAGTCTGCCCAGCATCTCCCTGACATAATGAAGGTGCTCTGGCCAGGAATGGCTGTTGATGGCAATATCATCTAGGTAAGCAAGGGCAAACCCTCCTGCTCTTGCTAGGATACGATCTACCAGCCTCTGGAAAGTCGCTGGGGCATTCTTCATTCCAAAGGGCATCTTTGTGAACTCGTACAAGCCAAAAGGAGTCACAAAGGCTGACTTCTCTCTAGCACTGGGAGTCAAGGGCAACTGCCAGTAACCCTTGGTAAAATCAATGGTTGTAAGATACTTAGCCCCACCCAGCTGCTCTAGGGCCTCATCTGAGCTAGGCATGGGGTAAGCATCCAACTCTGTGTAACTATTTAATTTTTTATAGTCCACACAGAACCTGATGCTGACATCCTTCTTTGACACCAGCATCACTGGGGAGGCCCAGGGACTGTTGGACTCTTGAATCACCCCTAGTTCCAACATCTCATGTACCTCCTCCCTCAGAGTCTGTTTGACTGTCTCAGGCACCCTATAAGGGGACTCCCTAATAGGCCTTTGGGGTCCTGTATCCACCTGGTGTTGTCCAAGGTGGGTGCACTCTGGTTTTCCAATCAACATGTCTCCAAATTCCTGCAACACTGCTTGGATTTCTCAAACCTGGGTAGGAGATAGCTGCTGGGACATTGCTACCCCTTCCACTGAGGTGTTAGCCCGAGCTTCACTAAGATCAGTCCCCAGATCCCCCGCAGACTCCTCCTGCAATCCACTGCAAATGCTCAGCACAAGGGCCTCCCTATCATGGTAAGGTTTCATCATGTTAACATGGTACAATTTGTGCCCTTGCATTCTGCCTAGCAGTTCCACCATGTAATTTACATCACTTACCTTACTTACCACCTAGTAGGGTCCTTCCCAAGCTGCTTGCAGCTTGTTGTGTCTGACAGGAATGAGAACCATTACCTGATGCGCCACAGCATACTCTCTAGCTCGAGCATTCTTGTCATACCACACCTTTTTCCTTTGTTGGGCTTCTGCCAGTTCTCCTGGGCCAAGCCCACGAGTTCCCTGAGGGTTGTCCTGAGGTTTAAGATGTATGCCACAACAGACTCCTTGTGAGACTCACAATCACCTCCCCACTCATCTCGAATTAAATCTAGAGGTCCCCTCATCCTATACCCATACAGCAACTCAAAGGGTGAAAAACTTGTGGATTCCTGGGGAACCTCTCTGTAAGCAAACAACAGAAGGGGTAAAAATTTGTCCCACTCCCTCTTAAATTGATCTGCAAATGCCAGTAGCATAGACTTGATTGTAGAGTTTAACCTCTCAAGAAGACCATTAGTCTGGGGATGGTAAGGAGTGGTCTTCATGTGCTTCACCCCACAGGACTTCCACAGACAAGCCAGCAGGTCTGACATGAAATTGGCACCTCTGTCAGTCAGTATTTCTTTAGGGAAACCTATCCTGCTGAAAATCTCTAACAACGCATTTGCCACCTTCTCTGCCTCAATGGAAGACAAAGCCACTGCCTCAGGGTATTGTGTAGGAAAGTCCACTACCACTAGGATATACTTTTTACCTGTGGAATTTGGGGCACTCAGAGGACCCACAATATCCAAAGCTACCCTCTGAAATGACTCCTCAATCACAGGCAAAGGCATCAAAGGAGTTCTCACCTTGTCTCCTGCCTTGCCTACCTTTTGGCACTGCTCACATGTCCTGCAGTACCCTGTTACATCTCTGGAAATTCCAGGCCAATAGAAGTTCTGCATAATATGCCTCTTTGTATGTTTTATGCCCATATGACCTGCAAGGGGAATATCATGGGCTATGGCTAGAAGCGCTAGATGGTAGGCTCTAGGCACTACCAACTGCTGTACTCTCTCACCTTCTAGCCCTCCATCAAGGGTCCACTCTCTGTATAGTAACCCTTTGTCTCAGTATACAGATTCTCCCTTTCCATGAGAATCAGATGCCTCCCCTAGCTACCAGCCTCAGGCCTTGCAATGTGGGGTCTGAGAGCTGAGCCTGTCTCAACTCTCTCCTTGTAACCCTTCCCAGCTCCCCTTCCACAGGAAGTCTGACATCCTCTGACAGTGGTGCCTCCCTGTCAGCCTGGGTACTACTACTCACCTGTACCTATCCAAGGGAACATCAATACCCACAAGCAGCTGTGGCTCACCTTCAGTCTCACTGCTACAGAGTAGCTCCCTCCCTGAAGTAACCACCTCACCATCCCTGGCTGCAAGTATGCAGTCTGTCTTGGTCTCCCTCAGGCTACCAGACCCACATGCCTGTCTCCTAGCCTGACTGCATGTAACTGCATAAGCGCATGGTACTGCCTCATCCAAATCGTTCCCTATCAGGACATCTGCAGGAAGGTAGTTCAGTACCCCTGTTGTGTCAAGACAACCTTCTATTGGCATTTTGCCTTTCCCACTTACTGGCTCCCTCACCATTTGTTCCCCACCTTGCCTCCATGGACACCTGTATGCCACATTGCCCCACTGATTGCATTCAAAACATTTAACCCTAGCTCCTGGACATGTACCTGGACTAGTGGTCTCCCCTGCTACTGGCAGATTCTGTTGGGGCAGTCTGTGCTGCCCCCATGGGTTCCTTTAGACCCATGAGCAGTACTGGGGTCCCTTTCATGTGCAGGGATGCCCTACCTGCTAGGTACAGGTCTCCCTTCTTCCCCAACTCATATGAAGTAGCACATTGTCAACCAGCTAATCAGATCCTCATGTCCACAGGCAAAGTGCTATGGGCATGTTCCCTCAAGAAAAGGTCTGCCAGCCCTTCAGAAGTGGTGACCTGACATCCACTCACCCACCCATGGAAATAAGTGCCCAGTTCAGCAACATATTCACACACACTTTCATCTGCCTTGCATCTATGCTCACAAAACATTTTCCTATACGTTTCATGTGTTAGCTTAAACAATTCTAACAAATGCTTTTTAACAGCAGTATAATCAAAACATGCAATGTAATTTTTGACAAAACAGTTACAGCTTTAACATGGAGTAAGGGGGTTAGGAACTGTACCCATAGCCTTTGGTCAACTCCATACTGTTTGCATACCCTCTCAACCATATGAATGAAACTATCAAAATTATCCCCCTTTTTAAACTGCGGAAAAAAATTACTGACCTGTTGTACTTCTGGGGTCCAGTTACTCCCTTCCCCATTTCCTCCATGACTGGTGAAGAATCATCATCTCCTTCGCATGGTGCCTCTGTCTATCCTTTTCCTCAGCTTCCAGGTGTAGCAGTTTCTCATTCTCCTCAGCCTGCAACCATCACAGTCTCTCGTTGTCCTCACTCTCTAGATGCCTCAGTCTCTCAGTTGCTTCTATTTCCACATGCCTGGCCTCCAACTCAAGTCTCTTTACTTCCAGATGGATTTTTAAGTCCTCTGCAGAAAGTTTGAACTGTCCATTCTCTGAGGGTATTATATCTCCACTGCCAGTCTGATTGTCCTCTTGGTTGCTGTTTTCTGATGCAGCCGTAACCAAGGCTGCAATCAGGTCTACCTTAGTCAGGTTTCCATGCACCAGTCCCACAGCCTGGCACATCTCAGCCAGCTGTCTCCTTGTCAGCTTTCCATGCTGCTCTGCTGACATGCTGCTTGCTCACCCTGACTAACTAAGCTAACAAATGAAATAAAACAATTGTGATCTGAACTCTGAGTATTCACTGAGTGGCTGATTTGGAGTACAAAACACTTTCAAAGCTCTATGTACCCAAGCTACAGGAATTTACTCTACCCACACCACTACAAGCCAATTAGTATTTGCCACCAATTAATATGTGATGTGGATATCCCACCACTGCCAAACAATTAATATGTGATGCCCGTGCCCTGGCCCAGCAATCAAGGAGCCTCAATCCTCACCACTAACACCAGTGAGAGGCATCTCATATAGGAGGAAAGGATAACAAATACACACAGTAAAGTGCAATTTCCTTTAAGAGCACACAGAGATCACAGTCAGTCCTGGGCTGGTCACTCCCTTGCTCTCCAGGTCCCCAATAAGACTCCCCACTGGCACAGCTATAGGGTCCAGATCTCAGTCAGCTGGGCAAGCTAAAATCTCCAGCACACTCTCTGTCCAACCAGGAAGTCTGACATCCTCTGACAGTGGTGCCTCCCTGTCAGCCTGGGTACTACTACTCACCTGTACCTATCCAAGGGAACATCAATACCCACAAGCAGCTGTGGATCACATTCAGTCTCACTGCTACAGAGTAGCTCCCTCCCTGAAGTAACCACCTCACCAGTCCTGGCTGCAAGTATGCAGTCTGTCTGGGTCTCCCCCCAGGCTACCAGACCCACATGCTTGTCTCCTTGCCTGACTACATGTAACTGCATAAGGACATGGTACTGCCTCATCCAAATCCTTCCCTATCAGGACATCGGCAGCATGGTAGTTCGGTACCCCTGTTGTCCCAAGACAACCTACTATTGGTATTTTGCCTTTCCCACTTACTGGCTCCCTCACCTTTTGTTCCCCACCTTGCCTCCATGGACACCTGTATGCCACATGGCCCCACTGGTTGAATTCAAAACATTTAACCCTAGCTCTTGGACATGTGGCTTCACCTGCTGCTGGCAGATTCTGTTGGGGCAGTCTTTGCTTGCTAGGTATACGTCTCCCTTCTTCCCCAACTCATCTGAAGTAGGACATTGTCTATCAGCTAACCAGATCCTCATGTCCTCAGGCAAAGTGCTAAGGGCTTTTTCCCTCACCAAAAGGTCTGCCAGCCCTTCAGAAGTGGTGACCTGACATCCACTCACCCACCCATGGAAATGAGTGGAAGTAAGGGGGTCAGGAACTGTACTCCGAGCCTTTGGCCAACCCCATACTGTTTGCATACCCTCTCAAACATATGAATGAAACTATCAAAATTATCCCCCTCTTTAAACTCTTTAAATATATGTGCATCCCTGTGAGAGTGTGGCTGTGTTAATGCTAGTACCTATTCATATAAACAGGCACGTGTACTTCACCTACCATATAGCTACCATATCCCTGTTGCAGATGTCACTCACCATCACATATATGTTCTGAGGACTTCACAACAGATAGCCTATGTGGCGCATCCAAAAACTGCATAGGACTGTGGAAGCACTACATAGTCATCAGGGGTTTGATACCCTGTGCTGGTAGGTATGTGACACAAACATGCTTAGGTTTTACTCTCCCACCCGTCCTTGACTTGTCAATGCCTCTGTCTGCCTCTCTCACTCCATCACTGGTGGATGTCGAGACCTACACCTGCTTTTCTTAGGCAGCAGCATGTGCATTTTAAGTGATGCTCATGATCAGTTGATGATCTCTGCATGAATTGCAGCCCTCCCCTAGCTGATTGATTGTGGAACAGCTGTGGCAACATTCCCATATCCAATTGCATGGAATCACACTCAAATATCTAGGAGGCCTTTTCATTCACTGTGAGTAGGAACTAGATCTGTTGTTTGGCAAACAGCATCTCAGATGGATTGAGGATTTACCTCTAACAACAAACACTGTGGAAACAGGGCAACACACGGGAGAGGGATGTGCCTGACATGACTACAGACTGTAAGTGCTGCTATACTGCATTTGGAGTAATATTGGTTTAACAGTGTGTGTGTGGATATGGCTGTCCTAAATGTTTTAAGACCTGCCATGTCAGTTCTTTGTTTATGAGGAATCCCCATCTGTAGGGTCATCTGCAGACTGGGCAGTGTGTTGTGCCTTTGATTTCATGTGTTACCCACAGAGCATCTATCTGTGAACTGCAGATGGTAGTGTGAGGATTGCAGTCTGTAGATGGTGAAAGCCGTGACATTTACTGACCTCATATCCCTCATAGGATATATGTTGCAACAAACCCTGTTACAACAGTAAATGTATGAGGTTATCACAGCAACATGTCAATATTGGCCCTGTGTATGTGCTTTTAGCCACAACTCTGTCAACCTTTGTACATATATCATGCATTAAGAGGTGAATATGTGCTGTACACCATCATTCGAGTCATCATGTCTGATAACAAGCCAGTGAGATATCAGACTGCTACACATGTTATGTACAGTAGGGGTTATATTTGATAACATGACCTGGACATTCTGTGGTTGTTTGTACAGTACTGAGGTCTGTGTACTTATGGTGAACACCGACAATGTGTGTATTGTTAATATGCACCTTGGCCTGTGTACAGACTCTGGTAGATGTCATCGTCCTAGGTCCCATCCTATTTGGTGTTACATGCTACTCCACTGTATGTTACCATATTGGCTTACATGTTTGTAGGGCCATACAAACAAATGTCCCATACCACAGACGGGTATAAGACCACACTGTGTAGTGGCCCATTATAGGTAGGGTTAGTGTGTGAGTGGCACATATGAGGATGGTGTTGAACAAATACCCATATACTGTAATATTATGCTAGCTTACCATATGTGGCTGTGGTAGTGTTCACATTGGTTGTGATTATGCACTTTCACACAGGTGCATCTTAACCTGTGCTGTGACATGCCTGTAGAGCCTGCTATATATGCTGGTACATGTGCATTCCTCCATAGGAGATGTAGGACAGTGTTGAGCCAGTCTGCCTGTAGCCTGCACAGTATTTTGTTACGTGCCTAGCAGCTTAGTGAACTTACCCAGCAAGGTGTCATATCCAGATACTTCCCAGATGTACTGCTGACGGGCCTCCCTTAACAGTCATGTATGTCAGACAGAACAGTGGAATGCTGTACAGATGTATGTCAATATCTAGTGGGTAGTATGTGGCCATGGCACCTCTGTACCAGCAGTTATTATGTGCCAGGACAGACAGAGGTGTGTGAATGCATGACCTATGGGGGCGAATGTATACCAGTCATTATGTGTTATACCCATCCATATTATCAGGCTTGGTCCACATGTTCTGCGCTAAGGGGTTCTGTGTATACCTCTGGACTGTACAGAGTGTGTCAGAATGTCCACATCTATTGGCCAATATCTCTGCTGTAGTCCACAGGAGCATTACGTGCTTGAAGCAGTACTGTACTATGATGTCCTTAGGATGTCTGTCAGTAGCCAATGGCACACATGTGAAAAGCAGATGTGACCTCCCACACATACCATGTCTGTGAAGACAATCTCTATTACAGTAGCAATAGTCTGCTAATATACCTGCTATACATGCCTGACATCCCCTTGCACTACAAAGGTGGGACTATAGGGGCTGAGGTAGGGCTATACCCCATATTCAGGACGTATGGTGAATATATATGTACATATGATTATCCAGATATCTATATAGATAATTACACATGTACATATCAACATATATAGATGGGTGTGTATATGTACATAGATATGCATATACACACCCAGATATATACATATACAGTACAGTATATGTCTACACATATACAGATAGCGATACATATTCACATATAAGTATACCACACTGCCATGCCTGCCATCAGTCCACTGCTGTTGTATCCCCCACACATACAGTGGGGCTGGGGCCATATATGTGTGGGCTTCACCAATACAATACATGTGTGCCCATATGCACTCCAGAAGCCAGTGTATGTAACAGTGGTATATGGCCCTGTATTACTGAGTCTGGGGGGGGGATGCATCATACATAACCTAGGCTGTTACAACATGTGGGGGTATCAGGGGTGAGCTGCCTTAAGGTATCTGGATGTACAGTACCATACATGTCCCCTATCTTGACATTACTTACATAAAGTGGGTTACTGCAGGTCTACTGCCTCCTGCCATACAGACTGTTCTGTTTGCCAGTGTGCCTGTGATGGTGTCAGTTATGCCTTGTTATGTAACAGTTACATCCCATTTGGTCAACCAAAGTCTTTACCACCTAGCGACTGTGTACAGAGTATAGATAGAGGCCGATGGACTGTACACCTGCATCACTTAATGTTGATTGTGTGGTATACTGTGGCCCAGTCTGTCTTTATTAATATACAATTTGAAGGATTTGGCCTGGACATCAACAGTCCAGACTACTGTATTAGTATAACTGTTTCACAGTTGCATTACTCTGTTGATATGGATGTCAGTGAATGTACAGCTATATGACATGGCATGTAATTCTGTAATAGTACACAAATAAAGGTATTCCACTTCTGCAAATCTGTGTGTGGTGTTTATCCTATGACCTCTCTGTGGGTATATTTTGCAGGCAATGAATGTCATTTGTATGGGTAGGTTGTCCAGTGTCCGGATTAGGGTGTTAACTGTAGGCATAGTGGGTTTACCATATTGTATGTGCCTACTACATAAGTATCTTACTGTACATATCGCTGAGTGTGTGTGTGTATGTGTAGACACATGTATATCTATATATATGTATATATGTATATATATATATATATATATATATATATATATATATACATATATATATATATCTGCATATATGTGACTGTGTATATGTATCCTGGGGATGTTGATAGCCTCCACATTTTACGTATCCTATGTGAGCCAGACTGTACTGCATGATATGTTATGAATACCATCCTGACATCATACAGGTGGGATGTAGTACTGTTAACATCATGTGCCCATATCATGTGAGGTCCTGGTTATGGGATCTGCAATGCTTGGTAGTGTATTGTAGGGCGGACGTGTTTGGCTGTGGGGGGGTATGCCAATTTGTACAAGACGTATATTGTTTGGGGCCTCTCAACCTCATTAACGGTGCATGTGGACATATATGTTTCTGTTAATCTACCATTGCTATCTACAGATGCCAGGCCATATATACCTATAAAGGTATATATATTTGCTTACATATTTATAACTCTGTCCCTATATACCTACAGAGATATATATCTGCGTATATATATATATATATATGTAACTTGCTGTGTATATGTAGACATATAGGTGTTGACATATATATGTGTAGATGTAGGCATTTGCATGTATATATGTTCATATATATTTATGGGCCTACTTCACATGATCGACAGTTCATTTGATCGACATTCATTTCACCAAGACCAAAATACCTAAAGTCCAAAACACCTAAAACCCATTTGATCGAAACTCATAACATCGACACATGAAATTAAAAGCATTATGCCATTTTCCCCACTGTAGCATGATCCTGGAGTTAGAATATATATTTGGGGGTATTTTGGGGTGTGGGGGGAGTAGCCCCCACATACTTCATACATATCAAAGATACACATGGATACTTATAAGTGATATGAATAACTCTTTGCAGACAACAATAGTTATATAAACTATGTGGGGGGGGGCTGTGCACCCCACACTCCTCTAACTATATATTCTAACTCCAGAATTGTGCTACAGTGGGAAAAAGGGCAAAATACTATTTATTTCATGTGTCGATGTTATGAGTTTCAATCAAACTGGTTTTAGGTGTTTTGGACTTTAGGTGTTTTGGTCTCAGTGAAATGAATGTCGATCATATGAAAGTTAGGTCATATGAAGTAGACCCATATTTATATATATATATATATATATATATATATATATTTATATATATTTATATATATATATATATATATATATATATATATATATATATATATATATATATATATTTCTATACACACATATATATATATATATATATATATATATATATATATATATATATACATATATAGATATGTTGTATCTGTTTAGATATTAATATATTTACACACACACATACATCTAGATGTTGGTATACATTTTCTGTACTGTTGCATGACTGGGCTGGATGTTATGTTTTTGAAAACATTAGAATTATGTGTATCTTGCATGGCTTAGTTGTGAATCACTTTGTATATGGTGTGCAGGGTCTTGAGTTCGAGCCTTAGAGAGGCTGTTTATTTTGTTGCTGGGCAGAACACAGGCCATCGGATACAGAGTGATTAAGGCACTTTAAAGAAGTTGTAAGTGGGTTTGCGTGGAGGAAAGCACTGCTAACTTCCGGTTACAGTTTCTTACACTCACTTAGCTTCTAAATTGCTTAATCTGTGTAGGCAGTGCTTACCCCCACACAAACACACTTAAACACACTTACTAGTTTTTACATATGCTTACTACTGCTTATTTGTGCTTAGACCTGCTTACTAGTGGCTTATTCATTATGACACTGGCACTTCACATGTGCATTTCCTGCAGTAGTCCAGTTCATAAATATATGTTATTTAGTGGGTTTTGCAACAAAAATGTTGGTTAAAATAAACTGTGCTGCAGTGGGACTCGAACCGGGAATGCCTGCTCATTAGGTGAATGCTCTGCCCACTACACTATTGTTGTGCTGCTTCATTTGCATATATCTTCCTTGTTATCCTCTTCAGCCTTTTAAGCTGCTTTAACCATAGCTATGTGATGGGCATACCTGCGCACCTACGGTTATAAAAGGATTTTTTCATTTAATTTATGTGTACTGTTGCTGTTCTACACATAGGGAATGTTGGTGGGGATAGCGGACACCTATGAGCGGTCTCACTCATTACTTACCACTTTCTGCTGTTTTATATTGCAGGGCATGTTTATTCTGAGAGCTCTGCTCTCAGACATACTCCCTGCACTTGTACATGCTCCATGTAAGCCTAGGAGCTCAGGCAGCATGCCTTATTAATATGCATGGTGTACTGCTGTCCTGCTCCTAAACGGGCGCTTCTATGTAGGACTAAGCTAGGCCTGCACAGAAGTTTAGGAAATCTGGGGGACAGTCTTCTCTATAAGACTGGATTGTAAAGGATTTCAGCATTTAGTTAAAACTGTTATTTTAGAAGTTAATACATTGGACTAAAGCTCCAACTTGCTAATGAGCTTCTTCCTGTGACAAGGGTACAGAGTTTGAATTGTTTCACCTTATTTACTAAATGCATGACATTGAAAAAGTCATTTAACTATTGAGCAAGTCACTCAACCAGACATTGCTTTGGAGAACTGGGAATTTTGGCTAGCCTCCTTAATGGTCTCCTAAATGTCATGCCTAGCAACTCTGAACCTGTTATCATTAACTCTGAGCCATTCCCTATTGTATAGCTGATGGAAATATTATGGCAATATCACCAGCACACCATTTTTTAATGTCACATAGAAAATTCATTCTTCAAAGGAAGTAGGCACTGCATTTGTAGATGAAGAACTGAATTGCAAAGTTGTTTCCCCAGCAATGACCTCTTAATAATAGTTCTCTTTAATATAGAATTACTCAGATGATTTTTACTTCTGCAGAGATTATGCATATTGACTTAGACTATGATATCAGATGTTTAATATTTCTTATGCTTTTATAAATACTCTTCAATTGAAACTGTTGAATACATGGCTGGCTTTTATGGTATGACACTAGTGATCTTTATATAATTTCATGTATTTCTTCCAAAGTAACCAGTAAGGTACATGTAATTTATTTCTTCATATTAATAAGAACTATACACAGTCAACAAAGTGGCTATAACTGCTGGTGGGGGCTCTATGTAAATTAAAGTACCTTATGTTCTTATCCTATTTCACAGAACTAATGTGCATGTGTGTGTGTATGAATTAGGTTAGAATACTTTGGCTATTGTAAGTTTTGTTTGAAACAAATTTGAAATATGGGGCTTTGTGGTCATTTTTATTGTTATAATATTTTAGACATACATCTCAGAAGGATGCAATCAGCAATGTAACTATAATTGTTGGGTTTGATGGAAAGTCTGTGGATATAAATGTGTGCATAATCTACCACTGGCCAGTTGCATTTTCAATGAATGTGAGCTTCAAGGGAAGAAAAGTTTACTGTTATTCATGCTAAGTCTGTTTTCAATGTAAGAGAGTTTTGTATTGATTAACAAATGCCCATTGGTATTTGTGCTATAAAATTTGAAATAAAGGTTTTATATCATATATCTGTAATCAACATAAATGTAAAGAAGAAAATAGTATGCATACTGAAAGGTTTGGGGAGAAAAAGTCAAGTAATGCGACATGGGCAGGGGCGGGGGATTGAGGTCCTGGTCCATTACTCTGCTAGGGTCCCATCTGACCATGATCAGGCTCTGATTCTAACCTAAGTGGATAACAATTTCAAGATATGTTAAAGAATAATATTTTCTTTACTTTCTTATTAATGGCACATCTTGTTATTAAGTTATGTTATTGGAACTGCTCCTATAAGAATTTATATAAAGTGAGTGGAAATTCTGCCAGGATTTTAAATACATTTAGGATCTGACATAGTAAATTAAATGATTTACCTGGATTATAATATTACATTTTCTGTATATATTGAGTTAATTGTCTTGAACCTGAGCAAAACTCGTGTACCTTTGCATATTTTGTTTTTATTACATTTTCCCCATAGTTTCAGTGCTTAAGATGGTGAAGAGACAGTAATGTTCATTCTTGTGTTATGCATCTTTGTACATTGATTTTAGGGGGAAAGCATTTCAAAAGTGGAAGATTTATTGGTATTTCTGTGAATATAGGATGACAATAGAAGGATGCATGTATTTTATTTAAATATCTGTGTAGTATAATACATCAAAACCAATGTTTGGTCTACAGATTGCACAAACGTAATTCTTTATGAGCAAAGCTTTTTTAGAATTATATTGTGCAACATATTCATGAAAGAAACTAAGGGTATATTAGCACATTCGGTGTACATGCAGTCATATGATATTAGAATACTTTTTTTATCAGGCCAGAAGACTATTAATGAAATGCACTACCAACAGATATATTAAAAGCTTCTATGGGAGAAATAGTCTCTTTATACATAGATGATTATGACTGGGTTTCAGTTCATATACAAGTTATCTGTTCCACAAATGGATGTCAAGAAATTATCCTTTATTTAGAAGCTTGGGAGGTGAATACTGACATATTCTTGAACATATAACTAATTGGTTATAGGTTCATAGGTCTATACTAGGCTAACAACCACTAGGGCCCTTATAAGCCTAGCCATAGAACCCAAATCTGACCCACAAAATTGATTTATATAGGGGGTGATTTGCTGACAGCTTCTGTTCATCAAGGCACAGGGACCAGGCCAGGGATGAATTGCAGATTATCCATCCATTGGTCCAAGTTGCACCTAAATAGAGTTAGGGGGGAACTCTGCTTCACAAGGATGGAGAGCTTGTTCCAGAGAATGGGAATTCTCTGAGAAACATGTGTCTCTCCAACATGTCCTATTCAATTCATAAACAAAATCATGGTCTTTTGATGTAGTAGTTCTGATGCTTTTGTGGATGTGCAAAAAGTTCATCAAAACATGTTCCAAAGATGCCTTGTATGCCAGGGAAAGATCACCTTTAAGTAGTCTGTATGATGCAAAGTAAAGGGACAGGGCTTTGAGGTGATCAACATTAGACATTGTGTTTCCACACTGTTCTTTTTGTAAGGAACCTTTGTCATGAGAAACCTAATTGTACGTGTTTGTAGTACATGAAGCTTTATCTGCTGCAATGTGCTATGAATTACAGAAAAAGAGAGAGAGACAACTGTTTTAGAACTTTTAAAGTTGGCACTAGAATGCTTATTATATAGTTGTCTTGAATATGCCTGTCTCTCCATACCATAATAAGGATCCCAGGAGCCATTTCTTCCATAGTGCACCCACCATTTTTAGTATGACTGCTGTGACTTCATCTGAAGGAGACTAAAGTGATACGCTATGTTTAGTCTTATACAGCTAACAAAGACTGACAATAGAATGACTGAACTTCTGGTACTGAGAAGGTGAAAAGCTAAGTCAATCAGCATGTTTGCTTTTAAACAAATCAAATAAATATCCTTGTCAGATTCAGGTTATCATCTATTAATATTCCTAAGTCAGCATAGATACTCCTTTATCCAAGAACTCAAAGCCTAATAAGTATCTAACATTGCATGGTTTAATGTGGGAGATGTTAAACAATAATCAGTTTTATTTGATTCATTGAAAGAGGTTATTCAGTTATTTTTCAAAACATTTGTTTACACAAGAAGAATTCAATAAGCTTCTAACATTTAAATCACCAGCACATTTTGACACCTATATGTTAAAATAGAAAGGCCTGTATCAATTCTTGATGTGCTCCTTATGTCATTAGCACAGATAACTTAAGTTATTATTACATTTAATACTAGTAGATGTATCAATAAGCCAGTTGTGATTTCATCATAAATTATATTTATTTATACCATATTTGTTAAGTTTATAGCAAATAATTTGATGATTTAGTAAGATGAAAGCTTTGGGCATGTCCATTGGAACCATATTTATATAATGTGCTTGTTCTAGGGCCTTGATAAAAATGTAATCAAAATGAGTATTTGTGATAGGTTATTTATTTATTTATTTATTTCTGTACTGTTTATAAATCTATGTTGGTTGGAATTGCTGATATTTAGTTCCAAAACATTTTCTTTAGGCACCCAAAATCTACTATACTTTTATTTTAGCAATGTTATGTAAAAGGCTACATGTTTTTTAGTTTTCAGTAGTTCAAACTGTCTGCACTAATAAACACAAATATTTTGTAACTAAAAAGGATACATTTTCACTTCTTATGAACTTAACTGTATGTCTAAGGTAGAACAGTGCAGCATGACATTTGATTTTAGCATTTATTTGATTTTAGCATGAAACATCTGTTATTTATAAAATACTGTGCAGACTATGAAGACTACCCCCCGGATTCTGAAAGCCTTGCACGGCGTGCAGGATTAGTGCGGGAGTTCTAGCAGGCAATACATCTGCCGTGCAATCCAGGAATAGTCTGCAGGGACGTGCACGAGCGCTCCTGCACTAGTCCTGCGCAGACTAAGCCCCTGTATGCAAATCACCCCATTTGCAGGAGAAATCCATGCAAATGAGGTGAATTTGCGTTCCAAAAAAAAAAGTGGCCATGCAGGACTAGTGTAATCTGCAGAAATGTACTTGGTTAGTAACAGAGTACATTTCTGCAAAATCCAAAACGGAGCCGTGACTGCTCCAAATAAAGGTTGCCTGTCAGTCAGGAAGCATGCCAATGGCCAAGTATAAGGCCATTGGCATTGCAAACAGCTTATAAAAAAATCAACTTTTATTTTTTTTTAGCCGATCTCGGCTCTTTAAGCTTAGGGCAGTGGCGCACAAACAGGATCGGGGGGAACATAAGAAAATAAACCTAAAATAAGCATTCTAACTAAAATCACTATTCTGCCATTAAAGTCAATGGCAGGCAAAAGACAACATGGCCAGTGAGTAGTGGTTGTTAAGGGGGGAGGCTCAGTGTGAGACATATAACTATGCATTAGCAGGCAATCCTATGCAAATGAAGGGAATGATATTGAATCCCAGTTTTCCCCAGCATGCTAGTCAGGTCTCAACAGTGTAAGAGCAGGAATAGCTTGGTGTAAGCCTAGGAGTTAGCTGACATCATAGGGGTGTTTGCCAGGCATACTGTAAGCAGATTGGGGCCCTGTGGCTCTGGTTTGCTCCAAACTAAGCACAGCTAAGCAGGGGTGTGTGTCTGAGTCTGTCTAGCACACTTTATATTGCTTAAACGGGTGTGGGGTTTTAAAGGAAAAAAAAAGTTAAACCAGGAAATAGCAGCTCTGTGCACATTTGGGCACTCTGATTGCACAGCGCGCCCCAGGGCTTAAACAGGAAGGCAATGGGAAGGGAAAACAGCAGTAGGAAGGTAATCAAGGAGAACTAGCAAAGCTGGCAGGTGAAATGTATCAGAATCAGCCAATTACACAGGCAGCAGACCAGCCCAGCCCAGAACACTACTATAAACTATGCAAACACCTTCCCCTCTGGTTTTTCCCATACTCTACACCACCAGTGTATACAAGCGGGGAACTTTTAACAAACAAAACTACAAAATGATAGGGGCTGCAGCAGGCAACATAGAACAACATGTGCAAGAGGCCAAGGGTGGTGAGGATGTGAATGCTGGCAATCAACCCACAGTGAGGAGATGTAGAAGAGTGTACATACCCAGTGTAACCTACCAGGAGCTACATGAGCTGGAGATAGTGGAGCACTATAGGGTGGACATGGACCTCCTACAGCAAATTGTTGAGCTGTGCCGACCACGCCTGACACACCGAACTGACCGAGGGGAGCCCATCCCAGTGGATACCAAGGCATGTGTAGGCCTAGGAATACTAGCCACAGGTACCTCCCAAAGCTCAACTGGGAATATCATGGGGATCTCACAGGAATCAGCATCCAGAGTATTCCACCAGTTCCTGGATGCCATGTCAGCACATGCCAGTGAGCACATATATTTCCTCAACACCCGTGAGGTGTTGGCCAGCAATAAGCATCTCTTCCACCAAATAGCAGAATACCCTGAGGTAGTGGGTGCTATAGACTATATGCACATATGCATCAAAGCACCACCTGGTGATCAGGGTAGGGCCTCCATCAACTGCCAGGTCATGTGCAATGCCCAGGGCATTATAATGAATGTGTGTGCTGGCTGCC